>NC_091158.1:9366293-9463793 GCF_040958095.1 Procambarus clarkii
CAAACCTGCTTGGTTAGGAACGGCACCAGACCTGCTTGGTTAGGAACGGCACCAGACCTGCTTGGTTAGGAACGGCACCAGACCTGCTTGGTTAGGAACGGCACCAGACCTGCTTGGTTAGGAACGGCACCAGACCTGCTTGGTTAGGAACGGCACCAGACCTGCGTGGTTAGGAACGGCACCAGACCTGCTTGGTTAGGAACGGCACCAGACCTGCGTGGTTACGAACGGCGCCAGACCTGCGTGGTTACGAACGGCGCCAGACCTGCTTGGTTAGGAACGGCGCCAGACCTGCTTGGTTAGAAACGGCGCCAGACCTGCTTGGTTAGGAACGGCGCCAGACCTGCTTGGTTAGAAACGGCGCCAGACCTGCTTGGTTAGGAACGGCACCAGACCTGCTTGGTTAGGAACGGCACCAGACCTGCTTGGTTAGGAACGGCGCCAGACCTGCTTGGTTAGGAACGGCACCAGACCTGCTTGGTTAGGAACGGCGCCAGACCTGCTTGGTTAGGAACGGCACCAGACCTGCTTGGTTAGGAACGGCGCCAGACCTGCTTGGTTAGAAACGGCACCTTCATTTCCTAGTTAGGAACGGTCCCCAATATTTCCCCGTTGGTAACGGTACCCTTGTTTCCTGGTTAAGAACGGCACCCTCATTTGATGATGAGGAATGGCATCTTTATTTCCTGATTGCACACGGCCCCCGGCACACAGGTGCTTGGATCACTGGTGTCTGTAAGCAACGGAACACATCTTGAAAACCGAATTACTTAAGGATTCGCGGAATGACTTCCCCAAGGGTCGCTCCTCTTTAACTAATGTATTATTATTTCCAGCATTTTAAAGACAGACGAAACCAGAAAATATTACGACGTTACACATCGGGACTTTAACAAAGCCTGTGACTGCCTCGCGAATAACTGATAAGGTAAGAGTAGAGGTAAAGGAAAGAGGGTAGTGAGAGGTAACGGGGAGACTGGAGGGTAACGGGGAGACTGGAGGGTAACGGGGAGACTGGAGGGTTACGGAGGAGACTGGAGGATAACGGGGAGACTGGAGGGTAACGGGGGAGACTGGAGGGTAACGGGGAGACTGGAGGATAACGGGGAGACTGGAAGGTAACGAGGAGACTGGGGGGTAACGGGGAGACTGGAGGGTAACGGGGAGACTGGAGGATAACGGGGAGACTGGAGGATAACGGGGAGACTGGAGGGTAAGGGGGAGACTGGAGGGCAACGGGGAGACTGGAGGGTAAGGGGGAGACTGGAGGGTAACGGGGAGACTGGAAGGTAACGGGGAGACTGGAGGGTAACGGGGAGACTGGAGGGTAACGGGGAGACTGGAGGGTAACGAGGAGACTGGAGGATAACGAGGAGACTGGAAGGTAACGGGGAGACTGGAAGGTAACGGTGAGACTGGAGGGTAACGGGGAGACTGGAGGGTAAGGGGGAGACTGAAAGGTAACGGGGAGACTGGAGGGTAACGGAGGAGACTGGAGGGTAACGGGGAGACTGGAGGGTAACGGGGAGACTGGAAGGTAACGGGGAGACTGGAGGGTAACGGAGGAGACTGGACGATAACGGGGAGACTGGAGGGTTACGGAGGAGACTGGAGGATAACGGGGGAGAATGAAGGGTAGTGGACCATATTGGAGAGTAGTGGAGGATAGTGGAGGGTATTGGAGGACAATGGGGAAAGAGTGGATAGTAGTGGAAAGTAGTGAGTATTGGAGGGTACTGGAGAATAGTGGAGGACAGTGGAGGGAACCGGAGAGTAGTGGAGGGAATATGAGGGTGGTGGAGAGTAGTGGAAGGTCAGCATAAATGAAGCAAAGTCCATTAAGGAAACTCGAGCCTCTGTTAATCATCTATATAAAACACCTTAAACAAAGTACTGAACCGCAAGTTTTACTGACGATTAAATAGTAACACGACGGCTTGTAGCATTAAAATTGCAGATGCAGTTCAATGCTGATATTGTTATCGTTATTAGGGCTGTAAGTTATATTAGAAGTACCATGTATCAGCTTAATGTCGAAATTGCCAAATCGTAATGCAAGCAAAAAAATCGTCATGTTAGATCTTAAGTCAAAACACTAGTTTAGAAAGATAAAGGGGAAATATGACATGTCTACAAATGATAGGGGTAAAACTAAGGTGATATTAATGTGTTAAATATATCGATACAATATAGAATGCAAAACAATAGGTTCTAACTTGGCAAGTTTAGATTAAGACAAACTGCGTAGATACTGGTTTGGAAATAGTGGTGTTCAATTATGGAACAAATTACCTGGTAATATGACTGACGGGAGATCTGGAGTGTTTCAAGCGAAGGTTAGACATATATGAATGTGTCTGGCTGGATATAAATAGCAGCTGCCTCAACGTGGAGCAATAATAGCCTCCTGAAGTATTCTTTATTCTTATGGTCTTATATGGAGGCTGGGGTGAGGGCGTGGGTGGTGGTGGTGGCTGGGGTGAGGTGGTGGTGGTGGCTGGGGTGAGGGCCTGGGTGGTGGTGGTGGCTGGGGTGAGGGCGTGGGTGGTGGTGGTGGCTGGGGTGAGGGCGTGGGTGGTGGTGGCGGCTGGGGTGAGGTGGTGGTGGTGGCTGGGGTGAGGGCGTGGGTGGTGGTGGCGGCTGGGGTGAGGTGGTGGTGGTGGCTGGGGTGAGGTGGTGGTGGTGGCTGGGGTGAGGGCGTGGGTGGTGGTGGTGGCTGGGGTGAGGGCGTGGGTGGTGGTGGCGGCTGGGGTGAGGTGGTGGTGGTGGCTGGGGTGAGGTGGTGGTGGTGGCTGGGGTGAGGGCGTGGGTGGTGGTGGTGGCTGGGGTGAGGGCGTGGGTGGTGGTGGCGGCTGGGGTGAGGTGGTGGTGGTGGCTGGGGTGAGTTGGTGGTGGTGGCTGGGGTGAGGGCGTGGGTGGTGGTGGTGGCTGGGGTGAGGGTGTGGGTGGTGGCAGGGGTGGTGGTGGTGGTGGCAGGGGTGAGGGCGTGGGTGGTGGTGGTGGCAGGGGTGGTGGTGGCAGGGGTGAGGGCGTGGGTGGTGGTAGTGGCAGGGGTGAGGGTGTGGGTGGTGGCAGGGGTGGTGGTGGTGGTGGCAGGGGTGAGGGAGGACATGAAGGGGTGCTCCAGGGAGAGGCAATACAACAAACAACCTCCCTCTGCCCCTATACGTCTCTCCCTTTGTTCTTCGCCTCGACGATTTGGCTTCAGTTAAATTAAAAATGTAAAACCATCGCTGCGGGCATCAGAGGCGGTGAGTAGGGGGAAGGGAAGGGTGCAGGGCGCTTTGTAGGTGCAGGGAGTGGAGGGGGAAGTGTTCTGTAGGTGAGGGAGCAGGGAGTGGAGGGGGAAGTGTTCTGTAGGTGAGGGAGCAGGGAGTGGAGGGGGAAGTGTTCTGTAGGTGAGGGAGCAGGGGGTGGAGGGGGGGAGGTGTTCTGTAGGTGAGGGAGCAGGGAGTGGGGGGGAGGTGTTCTGTAGGTGAGGGAGCACGGAGTGGGGGGGAGGTGTTCTGTAGGTGAGGGAGCAGGGAGTGGGGGGGGGAGGTGTTCTGTAGGTGAGGGAGCATGGAGCAGAGGGTGGAGGGGAAGAGGTGTTCTGTAGGTGAGGGAGCAGGGAGTGGGGGGGAGGTGTTCTGTAGGTGAGGGAGCAGGGGGTGGAGTGGGAGGGGGAGGTGTTCTCTAGGAAAGGGGACCAGTGGGTGGAGTGGGGGGCACTAGTGTCTGGAGGAGGAGGAGGAGGAGGAGGAGGAGGAGGAGGAGGAGGAGGAGGAGGAGGAGGAGGAGGACGAGGAGGAGGAGGAGGATTAAGATGAGGGAGGAGATGAAAGCAGCGACAGCAACATGAACAAGGATTTAAGACTGAGATACTAACGAAAACAAAACTACAAATGGATATAACGATATAGAAAGCTTGTGTTAGGGGAAACTGAAATTACTTAACACAAATACTAATACATTGACTTTGCCTAAAAGACCAAGCCATGAAAAACCGGTCTGGTCGCGGCCTAGGTTATACCAGACAATTACGGTGAACGCAAAGCAATGAGTAAAATATAATAGGAGAGAGAGGAAGATCCCAGCAATACTAGGACGTCACACGAGGGGTCAGGACGCAGCTTCGACCACCAAGACAATGTGGGTGGAGCGCTCAGACACAATGAAATATCTAACAAGTAAATCATTGTAATTTCTTAATCAATGAGTCTTGCCATTACCGCCGCAAGGAACCCTTCCCGGTAAATCACGGAGCAAAGACTAACTTCTCTGCAATGATATTTACTCGTTATTTTTGTCTCTGAGTATTGATGTTTGAGCAATAAACACATCGAGCTGGCGATGAAATAACAAATAATAATTTGACACAACAGCAAGATACAAAAACAAATTATGAATACTGACTCCTTGTAATAATAATGAGATTTGAAATATATTGTTTTAACTGAATTATTAAATGTATATGTAGTGTTTTTTTGTTGTTGCACGTGCGCGCGCAAGTGTACTTACTTAGTTGTGCTTGCGGGGGGTTGAGCTTCGATTCTTTGGCTCCGCCTCTCAGCTGTCAATCAACTGGTGTGCAGATTCCTGAGCCTATTGGGTTCTGTCATGTCTACACTTGAAAATGTGTGAGTCTGCCTCCATCAAAATCTATAGTGTCAGCTGTGGAATTCGAACCCACGCATGCGAAGAAGCTGGTGCTACCGTTCAGCCACGCTACTGTTGTGGCGAACGATAGCTATTTAACTCTTGGACCCCGCCTTTCTACCCGATCTTTTTTCCTCTATTAGGTCTACTACATATATTTCTCTCTAACACACGCACAAACCCACATCACCAGGAAAGAACCCGTAGTAGCTGTCTAACTCCCAGGTACCTATTTACTGTTAGGTGAACAGGTGCAGCAGGGCGAAAGAAACTTTGCTCATTTGTTTCCGTCACAGCCGGGAATCGAAAATTCTGACTACGACCCCCAAGCGCTGTCCACTCAGCCGCGAGGCCCCGTGTGTGTGTGTGTGTGTGTGTGTGTGTGTGTGTGTGTGTGTGTGTGTGTGTGTGTGTGTGTGTGTGTGTGTGTGTGTGTATTCACCTAGTTGTGCTTGCGGGGGTTCAGCTCTGCTCTTTCGGCCCGCCTCTCAACTGTCCATCAATCAACTGATTCTAACTACTAGTTTTTTTCCACACACACACACACATCCCCAGGAAGCAGCCTGTAACAGCTGTCTAACTCTCAGGTACCTATTTACTGCTAGGTTACAGGGGCATCTGCCCATTTTTGTTTCTCGCCGGGGCCGGGAATCAAACCCGGGCCACAGGATTACGTGCCCAGCGTGCTATCCACACAGCCACCGAACCCCCCGCCCCCACACACACACAACGGTGTGTGTGTGTATTGTGAGGAGGAGTTCAGGTTACGTAAATAAACTAATTATTCTGTAAATAAATGCTCAGCGTGGCCACCTCCGCCTGTTGTAAGCAACTGACCCTTGCTCATGGACAATAAAACTGCAGCAACACAAGGTCTACAATGGAACAGCAGCAACACAAAAGCCACAATGGAACAGCAGCAACACAAGAGCCACAATGGAACAGCAGCAACATGAGCCACAATGGAACAGCAGCAACACAAGAGCCACAATGAAACACCAGCAACACAAGAGCCATAATGAAACACCAGCAACACAAGAGCCATAATGAAACACCAGCAACACAAGAGCCATAATGAAACACCAGCAACACAAGAGCCATAATGAAACACCAGCAACACAAGAGCCATAATGAAACACCAGCAACACAAGAGCCATAATGAAACACCAGCAACACAAGAGCCATAATGAAACACCAGCAACACAAGAGCCATAATGAAACACCAGCAACACAAGAGCCATAATGAAACACCAGCAACACAAGAGCCATAATGAAACACCAGCAACACAAGAGCCATAATGAAACACCAGCAACACAAGAGCCACAATGGAACACCAGCAACACAAGAGCCATAATGAAACACCAGCAACACAAGAGCCATAATGAAACACCAGCAACACAAGAGCCATAATGAAACACCAGCAACACAAGAGCCACAATGAAACACCAGCAACACAAGAGCCAAGGGTGGGCGGCAAAGCCTCTCAGCGGTCATGTTACCCTCAATATATGGATCATATTCCAGCTACTGACTGCACCAGGGGCGTAACCCCGTGATCAGCTCGGCGCCAAACTAATAACTTATTGACACACGCAATATCGGCTAAGAACACAAATAGCCAGAAGCGCCGGCAAGACACTGTTTCTCTGTTTACCCAAGCAATTTTTTAATTCTTTGGCTGGAACCCAAGACAGCGAGTGATGATGGTCCATAGGGGTGAGGGAGGTGGGATTGGTTATGGGTTGATGAGCCGCACTGACAGGCGACTGTCAACCTCTTGCCTCTCAGGTCCAGTAGTCATCAGCGGAAGCGGCGAACGGGTGATACGTCAACCAGCTGACAGTTACAGCCTGCCATCACAGTCAGTTGTTACCCATTAGTTGTGGCTTCACCCAGTTACCACAGTCGTGATACAGCAGGACCCAATCATCACAGACATATGGTCCTGCAGGGCACATCGCCCAGTCATCACAGTTACGTAGTTATTAAGTGTTGAAGAAACAGACACCAATTACCCACCAGTCACTTGCAATCCTGACTAATAACCAGTCGTTAAGAACAGTATAGGGAACAAGGCGGCATGTCTGAGTGTTCTTTAAATCTCATTAATGTGATGTATCAATGAGAAAAGTAACTGGAGCCATGAGGGAATTCAAACCTTCATCCTGGGTACTCCCAAGCACACGCCTTAACCGACTGAACCACGATACGCTCCAAGTTATGTTACCTGGGATCCAACTGGATCCACTAAGGGGCGTGGGTTCCTGAGATGTCAAGCTGATACGAAATCAAGCTTTTACACATTACCCGCATACACTCTGGTGTGGTATAGAAGCTGAGTGCACGCGAGTAATGATATGAAAACTTGAGTTGGTCTCAGCTCAATGCCTCAAGACCTCTTAGTGGATTCAGTTGAATCGCAGGTTACATTACGTACAACGTATCGTGGTTCGATGGTTTAAGACGTGTGTTTGGGAGTACCTAGGTTGCGGGTTCGAATCCCCTCATGGCTCCAATTGACTTTCAAAATAACAATAATAGAAACAAGAGGTAATCAAAAAATATATTTTCGATTAAAAAAAAAGGTAAATTTATTGTCGGAAAACCCTTGGAGCAGGACGGTGATGGAACCAGTGTCCTGCGTAACCCCAGACGCGCGCCTTAACCCCTGGACCATGATATGCATATCGTGGTGCATGAGTTAAGGTGCCCATCTGGGGTTACCCAGGAGGCTAGTTACATCCCTGTTCTGCTCCAGTGCATATATCACGCAATTCTGATTTCCTAGTGTGTGTGTAATTCTGTTGTTTTTGGTTTTGTTGTGATGCAACTCGACCACAACTTGTTCTCTTCGTGTCACAGCTAAACAAATATTTCTGCGCAAGATGTCTTTAGGGTAATATGCCCCCAATCATATATCCCCCAGAATTATTATAGAATGAAAAGGCTTTCCATTATATATTATTTCATTTTTTTAATTTGATTCAAAACTAACGTGTAAACTCTGTCAGCAGAACTATTCGCATACTTTGCGTCATTATATAATGGAATGTGAAAAAAATCGCGGAATTCAGAGATAACACCATCAATGGTGTCCAAGAAATGTGCAAGTACTTCATTCATAATGACGTACTGCGAGGAATCTTAGCGAAGTATCCAAAATGTGCTTACTGTAGGTGCAGCCTGCACATGACTGTATAGCTGCCGCCCAGTTGGGTGGGTGTGGAGCAAGACTAGTAACTGTGTGACTCACCATAGATGTAAAGTGCCTTGTATAGTGACTATTGTGAGTTTCTTGTTGATTCACTTATGATATAAAAAGATTATTGGTATGTATATATGTATTTGTGTATATGGATGAATATATTATATATATATATATACATATATATAACTGAAAACTCACACCCCAGAAGTGACTCGAACCCATACTCCCAGGAGCAACGCAACTGGTATGTACAAGACGCCTTAATCCACTTGACCATCACGACCGGACATATTGTCCTGGGGACCATTCAGGCTTGTTCGCATACATATATATATATATATATATATATATATATATATATATATATATATATATATATATATATATATATATATATATATATATATTGTTCAATCGTCGACATATACGACGTGGGTAATCCAATAATAGCATACTAAACCAAAATAGACATATATTAAAATAGCATAAAGGAGCATATTGCAATAAGAAAAGTTGTGTGCAGACCATCAGCAGGATACCAATCCCGACATCACTCGCTGCAGCTTTCTCAAGAAAATCCATTTATTTAATTTTAATAATTTAGTTATCATTTTATCAAATTTTTTCATCTATCAGGGATGGAAGCGCCGTGATGAGGAGAGCCAATAATCTTCCCTGATTGATCGGACCAACTCAAACAACCTCCTTGATCGACAGTGACGTCAGCGCTGATTATATTTCCCTTAATTTGCAAAGAACCATGAAATTGAGTGGTTCGCGGGATGACGCCCCGGAGTCTCTGTAACCACGTTATGGGGCCAGGCTCCACTTCTCCACCCCCTCCCCCCCTTATATTACCTCCCTCCCTACCCTACTACTCCCTGACTCCCTGCTCCTTCCCTCACTCTCCTTCCTCCCGCTCCACCAAGAACATCTTCCTAAACTTATAAGATTTTATTAACTAATATTTTTTGTATAGTTAATATTATTATTTTTATTATTATTATTTTTTGTATTATTATTATAATTATTATTATTTTATTATTATTATTAAGAACAATACAAATAATAATAATAATAATAATAATAATAATAATAATAATAATAATAATAATAATAATAATAATGAGAAAATTCACAAGGGCAATAAGATGGGCGCGACCTTATCAATGCCATGGTCGTAGGTTCGCGCCTAAAATCCAAGTGGATTTTCTCATTGATATATATCACGTTAATGTGATTTCTGGGGTGTTAATAATAATAACAATAACAATAATAACAATACCATAAATACTAATTATACTACCCCAAAACATTATGGCAGGCATTAACACATTATGGCAGGCATTTTAGCAAGAGTCTGGCGACCAAACAATAATGTTGTCACTTCAGCAATTCCAAACCTTATAATGTGTAACTAAAGAAGGGGAGGGGAGAGGAGGGAGGAGAGAAGAGCTAGAAAGGAAATGGGAGAGAAGAGAGGAAACAGTATGGTGGAAGAAGAGTTAACAACCTGATACGGTCCAATCTCATACGTTGCAAATCATCCAAAATATCCCCATATTGTTGTAGTGACAGGCAGCACCGTGATTAGTGCGGTCGGACCACACCCGATTGGTCCTGGGTTCGATTCCCAGAGAACATGACGTTTGGTCACTTCTCCTTACCCCTGATGCCTCTTGTTCATCTACTAGTAGAGAAAGGAAACAATCAGCAGAAAGCGTCAAGTCATTACGACTACATAGCACTTGGAATTGATCAGGATAAGGATTTGGGCTGGGGCAGGGGAAGGAATGGTGCCCAACTACTTTGATGGTGGAGGGTCGAACGCCGATCTGCATGAAGCGAGACCGTCGCTCTACCGTCCAGCCCAAGTGTTTGGGTATCTAGTAGCAAATAAGAACCTGGAGACATGCGATTATTGTGCGTTTTAACCTGAGGAGTTGTCAGCCGTTGCTCAAGCGAAACCTCGATCATTCTAATAGGGTTTCTGCCCCCAGCAGAGTAAGACACAAACTACTTCTAATACAAACCAACACCTGCTTCACCTCCCACAATCAAACCAACATCTGCTTCACCTCCCACACACACAAACCAACACCTGCTTCACCTCCCACACACAAACAAACACCTGATTCACCTCCCCACACACAAACCAACACCTGCTTCACCTCCCACACACAAACCAACACCTGCTTCACCTCCCACACACAAACCAACACCTGCTTCACCTCCCCACACACAAACCAACACCTGCTTCACCTCCCACACACACAAACCAACACCTGCTTCACCTCCCACACACAAACCAACACCTGCTTCACCTCCCACACACAAACCAACACCTGCTTCACCTCCCACACACAAATCAACACCTGCGCCAATTCTTCATCAAACTCCCAGCACCTCAAGATTCACCTCACCACTTCCATATCTGTATTCGACTTCCATTACCATAATCTCGCTAACCCGGACCATTCTCGATGTCTAAGTCACCATGACAGACAAAATCACAGCAGCCGTTCCTGGCCGGAGCGCGGCCCGTGCACCAATATATTACACTAAGTAACTCTCCAAGTTTGTCTCATGAATCTGTAAATTGGCTATCTATACTCGGGTACGTAACAGCCGCGGTGACCTAACTCAGCCAGCCCATTATACATTCTTCACCGGCGGCCATGTCCTCAGTACACACCATCAATTTCCCAAATATGAGTATGCCAGATAAACAGAGAGACGCACGAACTGAAGGAGACACGATGAATAAGATATGGCTTCATATATGCCGTGGTTGACATTGTCTGGATGAAGTAACTGTGGTGCACGGTACTCCACCAGCGGGGCGACACATGCTGCTGTGTGTCTTATGCCTTGTCTTACTAGAATGGGTCAAGCGGTTCTAATGCGACTAATGTGCATGTGTGAACCTTAATAGCAAAGGAAGCGCGGATGTGGGGCAGTGGGTGATATACACGCCAGTCAAGTCAGGCAAGCACTGGTGAGGCCGGTCGGTAACTGGACGGATGTCCTCACGAACATCCTCTCCTTCGCTTAAGGGTACATCGAGAGCCCTAACCTGCTTCCTGTTCTTGCAATGGTAAGCAGTATAGTAAACACACACATGTGTACTCGCACAACCCACATTTGACGTCACAGTATGACAGAAAGCAGTATCTGCCAACATTAACGTAAGTACACACACAAGTCACAATAACGTGATTTGTTCATTAACGTAAGTCTTACCACAGCAACTTAAAATAATCATTTGCTCAGTATCACGGTGCTCACTACCTCGGGTCTGGTGGTGCCTCTCACTTCACTACACCCAACACCAACTAATATACTTGTCATCCTCAAAAGGTGTACTTGTTCGAAGAGTACGTGCTCCATGAGTACTTGTTCCTAGAGAACTTGATTCAAGAGTAATTGTTTCAAGAGTACGCGCTCTGGTAAATAATAGAGCATCTTACCCTTATATCAATGTTACAAGGGTACAAGGTACCCTTGTAACAGCTATCGAGCTTCCAGCCAACATCAATACCCCCACATGCGTGAGAAAATTATACCTTGGTTGAGACCATCTTGACATTTTAAGTGTGATCTGTGATTCACTTTGCAATACCTGCAAGCCAAGATAGAGTACCCAAAAGTTGGATGATCAATTGAAACAAGTTCTATAAAGATCTATACACGTGTCAGACATGAAACAATTCCAAACTGTTTTAATAATCTGTTGGACCATACTAAATTTGTTTCGTTATTTAGCAGCAAGACGAAGTGTTACCAGCGTCAGAGACCCTGTATACCAGGACGGAGAGGATATTGTTTGACTGTTCCTGAGATAACAAGTTATCTTCAAGACCACGCCAGAATCGGTCATCAAGTTCACACTGATGGTCAAAATACCGGTAGCTATAAATAATGTCACTGCATACCGTACAAGATTTCATTTTTGTAAGCTATACAATACTATCTTGGATAATCCTAAATCAGAGTTGTAGCTTCACTACAATATACTTAACGAATCAGTCGAGAAGAGTTACTTAACGAATCAGTCGAGAAGAGTTACTTAACGAATCAGTTGAGAAGATTTACTTAACGAATCAGTCGAGAAGAGTTACTTAACGAATCAGTCGAGAAGAGTTACTTAACGAATCAGTTGAGAAGATTTACTTAACGAATCAGTCGAGAAGAGTTACTTAACGAATCAGTCGAGAAGAGTTACTTAACGAATCAGTTGAGAAGATTTACTTAACGAATCAGTCGAGAAGAGTTACTTAACGAATCAGTCGAGAAGACCTTAAGACCTTCATTCCTCGATGAACCTATTGTGAGAAATAACTAGTATGTGATTTTATTTCTCACAATAGGTTCGTCTCACAACAGGGAACGTCTAACACTAGAGAGACGTTCCCTGCTGAAGAAGCCCTCATACAAAGTGTTCCTCCAAACAGTACACACTTTTTAATATGAAGAAACTAGTAAACACCTTCATAAGAGAAAGGTACAATAAGATCCAAGTTCAACAAGCTCAGAATGAATGCTACCATTCTACAGTGTCCCCATCTTTTGCTATCCACGTTTACCTTCTTTCCAGGAGTTGTTTGATTCCCTTCAGGACAAACTCGTCATCCATTCAGGTGGCTCTCAACAGTCTCCTACAACTCATCATCTTCCACAAAACAACTTCCACGTAGATGATCCTTCAGTTTGAGAGGCAAGGAACGGGAGGCCCGTGCTAGGCCCGGACAATAGGTGGAGAGTTATCTTTTCCAAATGATATTCGCTGACAGTCTCGCAGTGTGTGCTGGGCCGCCGAATTCCAAAAGTTACGGAATTGTCCGAATTGTGCCGCAGGTCTCTTTAAAGTGACTCAAGCAGTTCAGGTGGTACTTACCTAATTGTGCTTGCAGAGGGTTTTGGGCTTCGGTTCTTTGTTCCCGCCTCTCAACTCTCAAACTGGTGTACAGGTTTCTGAGCCTATTGGGCTCTGTTATATCTTCATTCCTTCCACCACATCACTTCCTAGTGAATTCCGTTTGTTAACTACTCTTTGGCTCATTTGATTACTCAGTTTTCACCTTATGTCCCCTTGTGCGTGGAGCACTCGTCCTAAATAGTCTGCCTTTAACTACACTATTAATTCACCTGAAAATTTTATATGTGGTAATCGTGTCTCTCCTAACTCTACTGTCTTCCAGGAAAGTGAAGTTTAAGTCACCTATTCTTTCCTCGTAAATCATACCTCGTAATTCTAGGACTAACTCTGAACCTTTTCCAACTTAGTATTGTGCTTGACTACAGATGTGCTCCTCGCTGAAACCGTATGCACCAAGATTGGCATATGTGGTACACAAGGTTCTAAGTGATTCATTACACAATTTTCTAAAGGTGGTTCTGATGTTAGCCAGCCTCGCACATGTCGCTGATGATATCCTTTCGATGTGGGTTTCCGGATATATGTTTGGTGTGATATCATTTACATGTGTGAGAAATAGGTTACGTTTGAAAACTGAACCGTTGGATTCTGCTAGAGATATCTCACCCCCTTACCCCCTTATCTCACTCGCTGACTTCTCATGCTTAGGTACTTCCTTATCCACTGGAGCACCTTTCCAGTCACTCCTGCCTGCTTCTTCAACGTAAACACTAGTCTCTTATGGGTATTATATCATAGACTTTCTAGCAATAACAAAATGCAGCATGCCCAACCTTCTCTCTTTCTTGTCTAATTATTGTCGCCTAGTCATAGAATTTAATTATGTGAGGCAAGAATTACCATGCCTGAATCCATGCTGGTGATTTGTTGCAAAGTTCCTTCTCTCCCGAAGTTCTATTAGTTTTTCTCGCAATCTACTCGATAACCTTGCATGGTATGCAAGTTGGAGACGCTGACCTATAGTTTAGTGCCTCCTGTCTGTCTCCCTACTTGTGTAATGGGACTATATTAGCTGTTTTTCAACTTTTTGGTAGTTCTTTTGTTATCAGTAACCTATTATTTTAATACCATGTGGTACAGCAAGCATAGTGTTTTGGCTCCCTCTATTAGTATCCATGGTGAGATGCTGTAAGAACCAACAGCCTTTGGCATGCGCAATTTCAGAAATTACTTCTTTACCTCACGACTGGTAACCACAAAGTACTCCAGTGATGCCTGGATTAATGCCCTCTCTCTTAGTTCAGGAACGTCTCCTTGCTCTTCTGTGAAGACCTCTTGTTGACTTCTTCGCACACCTTTTCCTTATCAGTGAGCCTATCCATCCTTATCAGTGAGCCTATCCATTCTTATCAGTGAGCCTATCCATCCTTATCAGTGAGCCATCCATCCTTATCAGTGAGCCTATCCACTCCTTTTCTCACTTTCATTATCTGTTCCTTAACTGTTATTTTCCTCGTGATGTTGACGTGAAGAAGTTTGGGTTGGGTCTTTGGACGGGGAGGGTCTGCTGGATGTTTAGGGGGGGGGGGGTAAGACTGTTGGAAGGATGGGGTAATAGGCCGTTCAGTCTTCTGTTCCACTTCTCTCTCTGGGTTTGCTGACCTATCAGTGGAGAGTTCCCAACTTCCCTCTCAAGTCACTTTAGTTACTGAGCTGAGCCCTTTGGCTTCCCCCATTCCCTCTCCTCTCTTTGCACCTCTTCTTTCCTTCTGTTGCCTTGCCTCTATTTCCGCTCCTCACGTCCCTCTGCAGAAAAACATTTTTGTATTCCGTTACTCGCAGAAGTTTGCTCTTCTTGGATAAGATTACTTCTTTTGTGGCCTCGTTTTACGTGGCCTCGATATTACGCCCAGGGAGTTAATCTGTGGTATTATGTCCAGGGAATTAGTTCAGGTGGTATTATGTCCATGGAATTAGTCAAAGTGGTATTATGTCCAGGGAGTAATAAGTCCAGGGAGTTAGTTCAGATGGAATGATGTTGAGGGAGGTAGTCCGGGTACTAATGTTCTGTGAGTGCTCAGGCGTGGCACGAGGTCAGCAAGAACCTGACCTTCACATAACGTTACAGAGTATCGCCACTCAAACTTTCAGAGTCGAGGAAGGGGTCGACCTCATGTCTGCACTGACTTCTGTGTGAGATTGATTGATGATTGATGAAGATTAAGCCACCCAAGAAGTGGCACGGGCATGAATGCCATTAACTGTGTGAGATGATGATGATGAAGATTAAGCCACCCAAAAGGTGGCACGGGTATGAATAGCCCGTAAGTGGTGGCCCTTTTGAGCCATTACCAGTATCAAGAGCTGATACTGGAGATGTGTGGAGGTGCGACTGCACCCTGAGTGACGGGAGATGTCTCCCGTCCAACTGTGTGAGATTGATTGATTGATAAAGATTAAGCCACCCAAGAGGTGGCACGGGCATGAATAGCCCGTAAAACTGTGTGAGCTCCGGTTCCTACTTATATATCCCTATTTCATCCCCAGTAACAAACTCACTCATTATCGTGCTCCCATCACACAAACCCGTCATTTATCTTAGTATATCGCATTTTTCACGGAATTTACCGTTAAAAATACAACGCATTACTAAAAATTAATGCGCCGAATACTGATGTTTTCTATCTATCGGCGTCGATAGGTTAAGTAGGATGGGTTTGTAAGTTTCTGGCTGGGCAAAACAGTTGTATTTTGTGGTTTGGTAAACAGGGAGAAGGGATTGAATTGTTAATTGAATATCAGGCCCTACATCTTGGCGTTGCTCTCACATGAGTGGCAGCGTGTGAGAGGCAGCGTGTGAGAGGCAGCTTGTGAGAGGCAGCGTGTGAGAGGCAGCGTGTGAGAGGCAGCGTGTGAGAGGCAGCGTGTGAGAGGCAGCTTGTGAGAGGCAGCGTGTGAGAGGCAGCGTGTGAGAGGCAGCTTGTGAGAGGCAGCGTGTGAGAGGCAGCGTGTGAGAGGCAGCGTGTGAGAGGCAGCGTGTGAGAGGCAGCTTGTGAGAGGCAGCGTGTGAGAGGCAGCGTGTGAGAGGCAGCGTGTGAGAGGCAGCGTGTGAGAGGCAGCGTGTGAGAGGCAGCGTGTGAGAGGCAGGATGCAGCCACACATAACACACGTTCATCTTGGCAATGATCAAGCAGAAGGGAGCGGGGAGCGCAAGTGGCAGTGCACGTGGCAACAGTGATAACAAACGCACGTGGCAACAGGTATAGGCAACGCACGTGGCAACAGGTATAGGCAGTACATGTTGCAACAGGTATAGGCAGTACATGTTGCAACAGGTATAGGCAACGCACGTGGCAACAGGTATAGGCAGTGCACGTGGCAACAGGTATAGGCAACGCACGTGGCAACAGGTATAGGCAGTGCACGTGGCAACAGGTATAGGCAACGCAAGTAGCAACAGGTATAGGCAACGCACGTGACAACAGGTATAGGCAACGCACGTAACAACAGGTATAGGCAACGCACGTGGCAACAGGTATAGGCAGTGCACGTGGCAACAGGTATAGGCAACGCAAGTAGCAACAGGTATAGGCAACGCACGTGACAACAGGTATAGGCAACGCACGTGACAACAGGTATAGGCAACGCACGTGACAACAGGTATAGGCAACGCACGTGACAACAGGTATAGGCAACGCACGTGACAACAGGTAATGGCAGTGCACGAAGCAACGGGTATAGGCTACGCACGTGGCAACAGGTATAGGCAACGCACGTGGCAACAGCGAGAGGCAGCGCACCTGACAACAGGTAAAGGCTGCGCCTGTGGCAACAGGTAAAAGCAGTGCATGTGGCAACAGGGAGAGACAGCGCGCGAGATGTACGCGCAGAAACATGAACGATACAAGACTAAGGGACAAACGCGAGACGGAAAGGGAAGTGGAATAGTCGTTAATAATGGAGAGGAAGCACTCAGACCCGCAGCGGAGTAATCAACTGGCAGACTCGTCCGCCAAGTCCCAATAACAAAAACCTATTACGTGGCCCATGGTCTGACAGCTAGATAAACACCAGCCAAAATATATTTGGGCCATCATCTGTTTGACAGCTCGGTCAACAACAGTTAAAAAGTCGCATTAAGGTGGCTACTCCGACAAAAGCCGAGAAAATACATAATTCACTTTAGCATGATGGAACGCGTGCCTTTGGATGTCTTTGGGAAGAGGACGAGAGGAAAGATGATGGAGTCGAGGAAGAGGTAGGGTGAGGGAGGAAGGAGGGTGTGGCAGGGGGATTGATGTACGATGGGGAGGTAGAAGGACGGGAGGGAGTTAGAGAAGGAGAGCGAGAGGGAGGGAGGGAGGGAGGAAGGGAAGGAGGTAGGCAGGGTTACGTACGGAGGGAGGAGTGAGTTGCACCGAGTGGCGCCCCTGCCCCTCTTTCTTAGAAACATATCATTTTAGCAGAGTTCGCCTGCAGTGAGACTCCCTCATCCCATATGCATTAAGTTTACACGACCTCATTTGTGTTGGCCATAATAAAAGCTTAAGAAGGACGACTATCGCGTCTTGAAGCATTTCTGCCGCCTCCTTTAACACAACAATATGGAGCGCCCCGGTTATACGGAATATGCGACACGGCACAAAGGTTAGCGAATCTTCCCCGTTATCCGGACTATAATCTGGCAAAGCGAGATTGGCGGATCTTTTACCTGGAAAGCTGAAAGCAATAATGCAACTAAATTTCCGATTATCCGGACTATGCACCACAGCAATATTTCTTGGAAGATTATGGTTATCCGGACATTTTATAAGGAAACAGATGAAAGATTTCGAACAAAATCTTAATAACTGGGTTCAGGTTTCCACTACGGGACCTGCCTGCCGGGAATACACACGGAAGATACTGGTGTATACGCTGTGTAAACAAAACAATACATACTTTTCCCACTTACACGGCCAACTAAATACACTTTTTAAACCACGAGAAACAACGATAATTTTGTTAGTTAAACCGAAACAAAAATAAAACCTACGCAACAAATTTTCTAACCTGTGCTAACACAGTGCATCGTTATTTTTACGCTTTTGATAGCAACGTAACAATTCCGACGCATTAAATAAAAACACAACAATATTGACGTTTCTTGGACTAATGAGCATCGGCTTCAGGTTAGGCAAAACCACTTCAAATGTGACGCTGGTCAAATTGTGAACACCGACTGTATAATTACCTTGTCAGCTGCTCAGTCAAGGAAACACTTGACTGCCAAGTGATTAGAACAAAGATGTACACAAAAGCTACACTTAACATGCACATACTGCATGTCTTTTGTGTACGTAGTATGAATACAGTGTCTTCATACTATATACTGTGCTCATACTGCGTACATACCATCATCATAGAATATACTGTGCTCATACTACGTACATACTGTGTACAAGTCGTATACCTCCCGCATACATATTATGTACTATAACGAGCCAATTTCTAAACTCTCCCTCCCCCAATTTGCAGAGGAAGGCGGAAGTCAAGATTGGAGAAAGGACATGTGAACCCGTCCTCAGGCTAGGCTTTTCCAACCGGCAGTCGACCCCAATGACGAATGCATCAGTTTTAACGAACTGGTGGCCATAAAATTCTACCTAGGCCGGGAATTGAACCCGGTCCATGAAGACTACGATCCCCGAGCGCTATCCACTCAGCCGCGCGTGTGTGTGTATTTGCTATTTTTGTATTTATTATTTGCGTCTGCAGAATAGAGCTATTAGCTACTTGCCCTCAGTCTTTCTAACCAGTGCATTTTTTCCTCTCTTATATTGTCTACATATATTTCTCTCTAACACACACACACATGCAACCCCCGCAAGCACAAATAGGTGAGTACACACACTCACATACATCCCAGGAAACAGCCCGTAGCAGCTGTCTAACTCCCAGGTACCTATTTACTGCTAGGTTTCTTTCTTCCATCAGGGTGAAAAAACTCTGCCCTATTGTTTCCGCCTCCGCCGGGAATCGAACCCGAACCCTTAGAACTACGACCCCCGTCCACTCAGCCACGGGAATTTGTGTGTTGCTTGCCAAGAAGCGCATATTCACACACGCATACAGTCACTTGTTCCCACCTACCATAAAACAATGAGCACTGAGGTCACTTTTGCGACAAATATAATCTTCCACAGCCACACACACGAGGGCTTGCCCTGACCTCAGGCACCGGGAGGATACGCGCACCTACAAGTATTATCGTAAAATATCGTTGAGTAATAATATACATTATCTTCGATATTTCGCACAACTATGCACAGCTCAAATAATTGCACAAATGTCATTTGCATATTACATAGCTCATGTGACAGATGAGGCAAAATACACAAGAATTATGCAAATTACGTGTCAAATTACTGCTTGAAAGGTTTTCAGATCGATGACGCCATGAATAAATCCTAAGGCAAATATTGTTACTTTTGTATAGAAATTGTTCACAAAATCCAGAATTTCAAACTATTATGACACGTTACAATAATGACTCTATAAAATATTGTCATCATTACAATGCGTCATATTATCATTAGATATGAGAGGTACTCTTGATATATTATCAACAGATTCGGTGTTAACAATGATCCGTATAGGCAGACACCAATATACATAACAATGTAGTAGTATATATAGACAATTAAACAGACATGACATAATAAGAGATAGACAATGAAGCAGAGAATAAAACAGTAAGAGACAAGACAGTGAAGTAGAAGATGAAACAGTAAGAGACAGACAGTGAAGTAGAAGATGAAACAGTAAGAGACAGACAGTGAAGTAGAAGATGAAACAGTAAGAGACAGACATTGAAGTAGAAGATGAAACAGTAAGAGACAAGACAGTGAAGTAGAAGATGAAACAGTAAGAGACAGACAGTGAAGCAGAAGATGAAACAGTAAGAGACAAGACAGTGAAGCAGAAGATGAAACAGTAAGAGACAGACAGTGAAGTAGAAGATGAAACAGTAAGAGACAAGACAGTGAAGTAGAAGATGAAACAGTAAGAGACAGACAGTGAAGCAGAATATGAAACAGTAAGAGACAGACAGTGAAGCAGAAGATGAAATAGTAAAAGATACACAATTAAGCTACAATAAATCAATCTATTACTATTTAATACAATTAAAGAGTAAAAGATAGACAATTGTAGAGTTCAAGTTGCCGTGACCTCCTGATTTTAATTACGAGATATCATTATTATGATTATTATCATTATGATTTTATAATAAGCTGATCCAGCACCAAGACGGAAGACAATGAAACATTTAAGATGATCTGGAGAAGTTATGGTGTCATTAATTTACATACTCTTGGTTAATACATTCTCAGTACGCCAGGGAGGACCTGACCAACTGGTGCACCGATGGTGTGGTGGGGTCAACACCCCCTGGTAATTATGTGGGATATTTTGAGAGTGCTTCAGGGATTCAGTGGAATTATCTCCTGAGGAGACATGATGTGTAGCTGTGTCAGGTCACACTCGAGGTTCTCTCAGGAGGCATGATGTGTAGCTGTGTCAGGTCACACTCGAGGTTCTCTCAGGAGGCATGATGTGTAGCTGTGTCAGGTCACACTCGAGGTTCTCTCAGGAGACATGATGTGTAGCTGTGTCAGGTCACACTCGAGGTTCTCTCAGGAGGCATGATGTGTAGCTGTGTCAGGTCACACTCGAGGTTCTCTCAGGAGGCATGATGTGTAGCTGTGTCAGGTTACACTCGAGGTTCTCTCAGGAGACATGATGTGTAGCTGTGTCAGGTCACACTCGAGGTTCTCTCAGGAGACATGATGTGTAGCTGTGTCAGGTGATGGTTGTCGTGTCCACGGGGTTAGAGGGAACCGAGTGTGTTCCTCCACTTGCTGACTATGGTGATCCAGAGAGGATCTAAGCCGATCATCGGCCCCCCGCAAGTGTGTATATTCATAGTCCTGAAGAGCTTGGTTTAGTTCATTCCATTTTCCTACAACTCTTATGTCCAAGACAGTAACTTCTCACATCTCTATGGCTATGTGTCTCCAGGTTCCACTCATGTCTTCTGCTTGTACTGGTGTCAAATTGTGAACATATCCTCTTTTTTCACTGTTAATCCTACAAAGTTTTTGTCTATCGTACATTCTCTCCCTGTTTCTAGCGACGTTATTTCCAGTACTTTCAGTCCATCTTCGTACTCAATCCCACTTATGTTGTAAGTGTAATTCATAATTATTAGTCATTTTATCAGGGGACAGGTAGCTGTGTATGTGTACATGTTAGACTTATATCGAGGTCCATCCCTCATGGTTGAACTACTGACCTTACCCAGGATGCAACCCACAACAAGCTAACTCCTTGGTACCTATTTAGTGCTGGGTGAACAGCGGCATTAGATGATAGGATAAAGTGTGTGTGTGTGTAATTACCTAAGTAATTAGCAAAGTGTAGTTACAGGATGAGAGCTATGCTCGTGGTGTCCCGTCTTCCCAGTACTCTTTTTTGTATAACACTTTGAAACTACTGACGATTTTGGCCTCCACCACCTTCTCACTTAGCTTGTTCCAACCGTCTACCACTCGGATTGCATAAGAAAACTTTCTAATGCTTTTTTCGGCACCATTGTTTCCTTAGCTTGAATCTGTGTCTTGTTCGTGATGTTGCTGGTTTAAGGAATTCCTACTTGTCAATTTGGTCGACTCCTGCTAGAATTGTTTATGTTGTGATCATATCACCTCTTTTTCTTCTACCTTCACGTTTTAGAATGTTTAATGTCTGTAGTCTCTCCGCGTAACTCTTGTGTTACAGTTCAGGAAGCCATTGTGTAGCATGCCGCTGCACCTTTTCCAGTTTCTTTGTGCGCTTCTTGAGATTTTGGCACCATACAACTGCTGCATATTCCAGTTTTGGTCTCACAAAAGTCATGAACAGTTTCTTTAGTATTTCACCATCCATATAATTAAAAGCAAGTCTGAAGTTGGAAAGCCACACACACGCTCCTCTCACAATGTTCTTTAAGTGTTCCTCTGGCGACAGCTTACTATCTAAAGCCACCCCCTAGGTCTTGTTCTTTATTACACTTCTTTAATTCCTTTCCACATAATTTGAAAGTTGTGTGTGGTCTATTTTCTCCGATTTTATATTCCATAACATGGCATTTATTCACATTGAATTCCATTTGTCAATTTACGCTCCAAGCACATATTTTATCTAGATCAATTTGAAGGGCATTACAATCGTCTGCGCTTTCTATCTTCCCCAGTATGTTAGCATCGTCCGCAAACATGTTCAAATAATTCTGGATGTGGATTTGTTTCAAAGAATCTTCCTGTTCGAAAGCCATACTGTATGTCCGTTATTAAGTCATTACTCTCTAGGTGTTCAACCCATTTGGCTTTAACTATTGTTTCTAGTGTTTTGACTACCACCGTTGTTAATGATACGGGTCTGTAATTAAGAGGTTCCTCTCGACTATCATTTTTATAGATTGCTACTATATATTTGTCTTTTTCCATATATTTGCTAAGATTCCTGTGCACAAGGATGTCTGGAATATAAATTGGTGTGGAATACTCAGCTCAGTTGAACATTCTCGCAGCACCCAAGGTGAAACCCCATCAGGTCCAACTGCTTTATTTCTTCCTAGCACCTTGAGTAATTTTTCCACTTCGTCTTGCGATACCTCTATGTATTCTAAGGCGTGTTCTGAAATTGGTATTGGGTCCGGTTCTATGAAATCCACATTCTGTACAAATACACTTTGGAACTGTTCATTTAGCATTTCACCAATTTCCTTTTCATTAGCTCAACCACTTGGGGTGGACGGTAGAAGAGCAACGGTCTCCCTTCATGCAGGTCAGCGTTCAATCCCCGACCGTCCAAATGGTTGGGCACCATTCCTTCCCCCAGTCCTATCCCAAATCCTTATCCCTTCCAAGTGCTATATAGTCGTAATGGCTTGGTGCTTTCCCATGATAATTCCCTTACTTTTTCATTTATTCATTTTTCATTCTCACACACGCGCACGCACGTGCGCGTGTGAGCGTGTGCGCATGTGCGTGTGTGCGCCAGACTGGAGACCCTGGAGCTCTGCGCTGTGTGATGCCGAGTCAAAACCTGTTCGTAAATTCCACCATTCCTGATGTTACAATATTTTACACCTATTAAATGATACAAAGTTAATTAACACTTAATCAATAATGGAAACAGGGCTGAACTGAACTTGGTCTAGCGCAGTCTTTTGCTGAATCAGTCCGGGGGAAGGGGGGGGGGGGGTTAGCCTAATATTTCTACTTTTCTGTATCCTCATCTTCATTGTCTGCAATAAGATATGTTTTCCTGTCCTGTGCTCAGGGCTAGGAGAGGCGCCGGAGCGGTGAAGGACAAACAGGCTCCCGGCTAGCCAGCAGCTGCCCAGACGGGTGTGAGGTAAGCGGCGTAAAGCAGCAAAGCAATCCGAGAGATAATGCATTAGAGACCCAGCCTCGCTCGCCACCTGGATATGGTAGACTACAGTCTGGAGTTGCCAATAATCATACACACTAACACTTAGAGCTACACCTTTTCCTCTGTCTGTCTGTCTGTCTGTCTGTCTGTCTGTCTCTCTCTCTCTCTCTCTCTCTCTCTCTCTCTCTCTCTCTCTCTCTCTCTCTCTCTCTCTCACACACACACACACACACACACACACACAGAAGAGCTCGGGGAGACATGATCACCACATACAAAATTCTCAGGGGAATTGACAGGGTAGAAAAGATGAATTATTCAGATATTCTCCAAGATGACTTAGATAATCTGCAGAGCTGGTCCGAGAAGTGGCAACTGGAGTTCAACGCGAACAAGTGTAATGTGACCTTTCAGTGTAATGGAAACTGAAAGGGAAGTACACGATAAAGGGAAACTACCTCCCTATAACGACTAGAGAGGAGTAGGAGAACACATACCACTAATCCTAACTCCGGAGCTCATATAAATAAGATAACGAAGCAGCATATTCTACCCAAGCAAAAGTCAAATCCTTCAGGGTCCTAAATAACGGGGCATTTAGGTCTATGTACACCGTCTACGTGAAACCAGTTTCAGAGTATGCCGCCGCATTGCTGAGCCCCTATCTAGCACATACGGAAACCCGAAAAGATTCTGAAGTTTGCAACAAGGCTCGTCCCAGGATTGCAAGGGATGATGTATGAAGAGAGACGGAAGGAACTAAACCTGACAACACTAGGAAACGGAAGAGATAGGGGAGGACACGACTGTGACGTATAAAATACTTAGATGGGATCGACATAGTGGAAAAGAAGCCAAAGTTCACAATACATACCAGTAGAACAAAAGGGCATGGATGGAAGGTTGAGAATATGATAATGATTTTTTTTAGTATGAGTTTAGTGGGAAAATGTAATTAACTATAAGAACAGGTTGTAGAAGCACACGTTAATCGTAATTTTAAATGTAGATATTATAGGGAAATAAGTCAGGAGTCATTGTATTAGGCAATCGGCGGCAAGAAAAGTGAGGTCCAGGAGCTAATATTCTTTTCTGCAGACATACATACACACAGACACAAATTTATCATTAAGACTAATCGGTAAAGGCCCATTTACCAACACCAGCTACCAGTGAACCACTGAACCAACGCTAACCACCAGTGACCCACGAGTCTTAAAGAGTACCTCCACAGAAACCTAAATTAGGTTAGATTTCAATGGAAACGTCCACAGAAACCTACCATAACCTCTATAAACACGACACCTAACATAACCTCCATACAAACCATACCTAACAAACCCTGCATAGGTATCCAACTTAATTCAATCTCCACAAAAACGTTATCTAACCTAACAATCGCAGAAACCACTCAACCAGATAAGTTTTACATCTTGACACAGTGACCGCCTCCTGCTGGCAATTGTGGCTAAATCAATAACACAATTGGGGGTAATGTTGAGTGTGTGTAGGCCCCGCCCTTCTCTCTCTCTCTGACCCACACTTGTTCTTCCACTCACGTATATAACGAGGCTTTATTTGTCCTCGTCGCCAGTCAAGGTAATCTTTGAGGAGCATAATGGGAGTCCACTGACGGCAGGAGTAATGGATATTCACACGACATTCTGATTAATGCCAGTCATTGCTCTCAGTCGAATTCAGTGGTCATGGCCCAACCCGCTCTCGCAAATTTAATAAGTCAATATTGACTTATTAAATATGTGCATAGGTGACATACTCAACATAATAGATACCCTTAAAAAGATTCATAGAAAACACCGACCTTACCTAACCTTGTTAGTATCTTAAGATAAGCATCTTATTGCTTCGTAATTACAATTATTACCTAACCTATAATAGGTATAGGTTAAGTAATAATTGTAATTACGAAGCAATAAGATGCTTATCTTAAGATACTAACAAGGTTAGGTAAGGTCGGTGTTTTCTATGAATCTTTTTAGTGGTATCTATTATGTTTAGTATATCACCTAAGCACGTAGTTAATAAGTCAATATTGACTTTACGAATTTGCGAGAACGGGTTGCATGGCCGTGCACGGCACCAGCTGATGCAGTCGTGCACAGCACTAGTTGAAGCGGTTGTGCACCGCACAATTCAAGTACATAGGTATGACGTCGACCAAGCTCACGAGGTGTTTGACCTGTCATCTTCAATCAGGTGCACCTAAAAATCACATGAGACAAGCCCATAACATCACCCTAACAAGAGAAATATTGTATAAACACACTTGCATAATAGACAGAACCCAAAATGGAAGATGATTACAAATTCTTGAAGCCATTCACATAAAAGTCGAACAAACCACCGTGAATACTTAAATAACGGAACTATTCACTCTACCCACCATGAGAGTAAGAACAAGACCGGAACGTGAAGATGCCAACAATGACATCACGGCCCCAAACACCACGCCCACTACACCTGACTAATCTTTGTATGTATAGGTTATTGATCCATGCTTGTAACCATTACTCCTTATTCCTCGCCTAATTGGATCCAACCCATATCAATCATCTAATTCTCGTGTACCTGTTTTACTACTAGGTGAACACAGTTAACACACACGGTAGCGTGCTCCACCAGTTAACATGGTAGCGTGCTCCACCAGTTAACACGGTAGCGTGCTCCACCAGTTAACATGGTAGCGTGCTCCACCAGTTAACACGGTAGCGTGCTGCACCAGTTAACACGGTAGCGTGCTCCACCAGTTAACACGGGTGCTAACTGTTGCCGCCTCCGACTCCCAAAGTTCACATCAACCTCTCAGTGATAATGAAAGTATGACTTATCTGCGACGGTTAAGCCTCGCCTCTTCCTGCTTTGTGCACGAGAGAAAGCAATTTCACAGCTGCATGCTACGAGAGACGCGAGCATAATTACGGCTGTTTTTGTTGCGCCGGCACAAGAGCCAGGAGAACGGGAGTGTTTGTATCGGTCACACCTGCATGCAACAGTTGGCGGGCAAGTTTCCGTTGGCAACGCATTGTCAAGATACGCCTCTGAGACGTACCGGTAGCTGATTGCGACTTTCTCTGCGATCTTTAATACGCCATGTATGCATGCCAAAGCAAAAAGTGAAAACCTTAAACTGCTGAGATCAACCTGTAATGTTAGCTTGTCGTTTTAACACGCAGACACTCCATACTCCCTGAAATGCTACTGCACACAACTGGAAACGCTCATGTACTATTTACACAGCAAAATTTTAAGCAAATAATCCATTCACTTGTAAATAATTCAATAAATAAATCTAGTAATAAATATAAATAAAAGCCTGCTTTACCGGAATGGTTGAGAATAGCGTTGTATCCCCCCGCAAGCAGTGAGCACGGGCCAGGGGGGACTCTCAGAGTCGAGTGGAGCGTGGGAAACCGTGAATACAGGCAATCTAATACGAGATTAAAACTTTAATCTTTTGCATGTACCTTCATGGTAATAAACGAAGAATACTTTTGCGAACAGGTTAGGATATTATACAACCCTCACGACACAAACTTAGAAGAAAATAGGAAAGAGGAAGCATGTATATTTGATCAACTGCTGCGGTCTATCCAGGAGGAAAGGGCAGGAATAAAAACAAGTTTCATTCTTGCATTAGGCAGCTTTACTGCCGCTTAGTATAAATGTATTTTATTTCACTAGATCTGCTTAGCTTTTACTAAACCCCTCATATTAGTACTCTTGTAGAGAACATGTGTTATTGAGCTTTGGATCAATCACTATAACTTTGAGAACTATAAAAAGTGCTTACATAGCAAGTTCATTATTACCTCTTGTAGTTCGCTTAGTCAATAGTAACAACAGCCTAGTCAATTATAGTCCCAGAATCTCAAAGTGTACTCGCCTATTTGTGCATGCAGCAACGAGCTTTAGCTTTTGGGACCACACATTTGCAACCTGCGCTCGCCTAATGCAATTACTCCCGATCTATATGTCTCTTATCATTGTTTGCGAGTATGCGCGCGCAAGCGCTCCAGTATCGTATTTGGTTTAATAACTGAAAAAATCTTCTCCCTAAAGGTCTAGGGAGGAAAGTGGAAAAAGATTGGTGGGGAAAGATTGGTGGGGAAAGATTGGTGAGGAAAGAGGGGCAAGACCAGGGAGAAGAGTTGCGAGCACAGAACAAAGATGAAGAGTGAGGTGTGAACACGAGGTCTCTGGTAGCCGCCATAGTTCCATCCACTACAAGGACACGCCGAGCACAAAAGGCCACCCAAGAGGAGGCGGAAACTAGGCATAGTGAGACGGAATGAGAATGAATGACATAGTGAGACCTGCACACACACCACAAACAGAACACCTAAACAGGCCTACAAAATAATTTACAACCCATTAATCGCGACATTATTGAAAAGGTTTATATTTCGGACCTTACTTGTGCCATACTACCGGGCCTACACCCAGAACATTTACACGTGCCAGGAAGTGTAGCAGATACCCTTAGCATCTCGGCCGCACCGGCACCTCCCTCCATCCCTCACGTCCCCTTGTGGATGCAGGGAGGGAATGGGGGGTGGGAGGAGCCAACATGCGAGGGGAGATAACTAGGGGGTAGTGGCTGTTACCCCCAGGGGAGAGAGGCAACGCTTCCTTCCCTCGACCATTCATGCAGCCCGCCATTCTCTCGCGTGGGTGAGAAGGGCGCAAGCACAGGATCGTAGGGAGGAGGGATCACAAGCACAATGAAGCAGGATTGGCGGCTGGTTATGAGGGTCGGTGAGGCAGGGGGGGGGGAGGGGATGGGGAGTGGGGGGAGATATGCAATCAATGTTGCCTTCACTCACTGCATTTCAACATTGCGCTTCTCCACACATACGCTCTAATTTGCATGTTCTTTCTAACTATGATGTTATACGAAAGTCAGACATCTGCCGGCTACAACATTCCGGCTAAACTAGAGCAGACGAGCCAGATACAGCCAGTCTGGCCCAAGCTACTGACCTGACGAGCGTTGCAACCAACTCCCCGCCCAATCTCTAACCCAATGGCGCCGAATTTAACACTTTTTTTAATTCGGTGTTTTAACTGCTAACCACATCCTCGGTGTACAGACTATCGCCTCTGTCGACTGGAAAGGAAAGCACGGGCCGTGGCTTTCTGGGAACTTCTAAGGTGTCATTAAGACCGAATGTGTGGCACGTGACAATAGTAGCCTCGCCTCTAAGCATCGTTGATGGTCTCAATATCAGTTATCACATCACCGATATCCGACTCTTATAAGCAAGGTTTCTGAAACTCTATATATCAACAGGTACCAGAACACATGCACGGTGCCTTTTCCCCTCTGTCTACGCTACTCCCCCCCCCCCCACCCCTCCACTTACTTCCCTCACTCTTCTCACACCTAGGTCACCCCCGCCACCCCTTCTCCAATTCCCTCACATAGTCTTTCCTCCGCCCTATCCGTCTTGAAGATTCCATCTTGTCTTCTCTTCCTGAATGCCTCCCCCATCATCTTCTCTTCTTGTCCCTGCCCCCTTCTCTATATTGCTTACCCTGCCCACCCCAATCCATCACTCAAGCATCAATCATGATACTAGGGTCACATCTGGCAGCTGGCATCATTCCTACCGTTCAAACATTAATAATAATAATTAATAATTAATAGGGATTATAGTCAAAACTTTCATCAGCATTTAAGATATTATAATTCCTGTATTATTGTTACAGATTTGTTTACACCAACTTATTCATAATTATGTTTTAATAAAATTTCAAATACGGCCACCCAAATGGTATTAATAATTATTACAAATAATAAGACTATTACATTTATTGTTTTATGTTACAGGTCAACAGCGCAAGTTACCTTGGTGTCTGAAGCGTGACCTTCACTCTGTACACGGTATCTGTAGCAGTGTGTTAATACGTTAACTCCCATCAACATCATTTTGTGTTATTAGTTATTAATTAAATTAGTAAATTCTTAATGATTTGCTCAAATAACATTGATATTCAAAAATTTCAGGCATACGCGAACTGTTGCAGACAGCTCTAAGCCCATTATGTTGCAAACAGTTCTACACCCACTGTTGCTTAACGCTCTATATCCACTCTCTTACAGACAGCTCAACCAGGGTTTTACAGTCGACCCGACCACACACCACTGTAATGGTGTTCAAAGTCTTACGCAACACTCAAATCACAAAGTTATATATTATATATTATATATATATATATATATATATATATATATATATATATATATATATATATATATATATATATATATATGTGTGTGTGTGTGTGTGTGTGTGTACTCACCTATTTGTACTCACCTATTTGTGCTTGCGGGGGTTGAGCTTTGGCTCTTTGGTCCCGCCTCTCAACTGTCAATCAACAGGTGTACAGATTCCTGAGCCTACTGGGCTCTATCATATCTACATTTAAAACTGTGTATGGAGTCAGCCTCCACCACATCACTGCCTAATGCATTCCATCCGTTAACTACTCTGACACTAAAAAAGTTCCTTCTAACGTCTCTGTGGCTCATGTGAGTACTCAGTTTCCACCTGTGTCCCCTTGTTCGCGTCCCACCAGTGTTGAATAGTTTATCCTTGTTTACCCGGTCGATTCCTCTGAGGATTTTGTAGGTTGTGATCATGTCTCCCCTTACTCTTCTGTCTTCCAGTGTCGTAAGGTGCATTTCCCGTAGCCTTTCCTCGTAACTCATGCCTCTTAGTTCTGGGACTAGTCTAGTGGCATACCTTTGGACTTTTCCAGCTTCGTCTTGTGCTTGACAAGGTACGGGCTCCATGCTGGGGCCGCATACTCCAGGATTGGTCTTACATATGTGGTGTACAAGATTCTGAATGATTCCTTACACAGGTTCCTGAACGCTGTTCTGATGTTAGCCAGCCTCGCATATGCCGCAGACGTTATTCTTTTTATGTGGGCTTCAGGAGACAGGTTTGGTGTGATATCAACTCCTAGATCTTTCTCTCTGTTCGTTTCATTAAGTACTTCATCTCCTATTCTGTATCCTGTGTTTGGCCTCCTATTTCCACCACCTAGTTTCATTACTTTGCATTTACTCGGGTTGAACTTCAACAGCCATTTGTTGGACCATTCACTCAGTCTGTCTAGGTCATCTTGTAGCCTCCTACTATCGTCCTCAGTTTCAATCCTTCTCATAATTTTTGCATCATCGGCAAACATTGAGAGAAACGATTCTATACCCTCTGGAAGATCATTTACATATATCAGAAACAGTATAGGTCCAAGGACTGACCCCTGCGGTACTCCACTCGTAACGTCTCGCCAATCTGAGACCTCACCCCTCACACTGACTCGTTGTCTCCTGTTACTTAGGTACTCCTGTATCCAACGGAGTACCTTCCCTTTCACTCCAGCCTGCATCTCCAGTTTTTTCACTAGCCTCTTGTGTGGCACTGTGTCAAAGGCTTTCTGACAATCCAAAAATATGTGTGTGTGTGTGTGTGTGTGTGTGTGTGTGTGTGTGTGTGTGTGTATGTTTGTGTGTGTGTGTGTGTGTGTGTGTGTGTGTGTGTGTGTGTGTGTGTGTGTGTGTGTGTGTGTGTGTGTGTGTGTGTGTAAATCACGAGAAAATTAACGCGTGATGAAAAATGTGACAGTGTCAGACCACGGACGAAGAATTGAAACAGGAATGTCCTTAAGTACATTCGTATATTAATACATCTTTAGAAGGAATTCATTCTGAAAATGTACTAATATACGAAAGTACTTAAGGAAATTCCTGTTTAAGGAACTTCTTTTCGACGGCTCATAAAGCAGAGGAAAGTGTTCTGAATGATAGTATTAATAGGAAAGTTATCCCCACAGACAAAAATCGTAAGATACAATTGACAATTTACAACAAAAACAAGAAAACGGCCAAACTACTCATGAAAAACTCTCCAGACACCAAACAGAACGCCTTGAAAGAAACTAACGTCGTATATGCCTTCACATGCTCACTTGGGGACTGTCAGCCCCAAAGATCTCAGTATATAGGCAAGACAAGAACGTCTCTTTCTAGGCGATTAACAATGCACAAACAACAGGGTTCCATCAAGGAACATATAATCTCCTCTCACAACCAGACCATCATCATATATATATATATATATATATATATATATATATATATATATATATATATATATATATATATATATATATATATATACACGAAAAATTACGAAAAAATTCACCTTGAAATTACGAAAATGAGTTTTGGAGAACTCCTATTTCAGCTAGGCCCTGATGCTAAACAAATAGTTAGAGGGATAGAAGCCCTAAATCAGAAGATAGTAAATGCAGAATATGCGGTCATATATATATATATATATATATATATATATATATATATATATATATATATATATATATATATATATATATATATATATATAAGTAATTCGAGTAATTACTATATGGATAGTAATATACGGGGAACTAGTAATTCTATATGGAAAGTCGAGTGAAGGTTTAAGACTGCTCAGTGGCTACGGTCGTAAAGCAAGTAGTCAAGGTCAACAGCCTTCACACTTGCACTCCAACATGGTCACCGAGGCAAATAATGTATCACGAAGCATTTCTTCTCTGTAATGATTCACAAACTAGGATCAAGAACTTATATGTATTAATGTTAAGCTGTGCATTGGGTGAGCTCCAAGACTCCTTGATAAGGTGGCATGTGAATGGGGAGATGGAGGTGTAGGAGATAGTGGTGGATGGGTGGAGATGGTGGTGGATGGGGGGAGGTGGAGCCAGGGAGGTATTGGGGGGAGAGGGGGGAGGAGGCGATGCATCGGGGACGTGTGCGGGCGGGGAGGAGGGGCGGGGGGAGGGGAAAGGCGGCGCAGGCAGGTCCAGCGCCAAACTTCCCCCAGTTAATTGGCTTGCATAATCTGCATGTAATTATCAACCATTTTGGCGAGTTGCAACAGACGCCATTTTAGACGCAGGGATGCAGTTACAGCGGCCCGATGAGGGCAATGGCTGCCTGTGTCATCCTCTGTTCTTGTCGTTCTTGTTGTGTTGGGAATTGTTGATGGTTTTCCTGGTTTTAGAGCATATTAATGTTGCTGTCGTATTTATGTTCCTATCATGCTTATATTGTTGCTACTTACTCCAGATTTGTTGTTGTTAGTACTGGCACTGACGTTGCTTTTGTCTTCATCATTGTTATTGATGCAGATGCTGTTGTCTTCTTGGTGTTAGTTGTGGTGATGGTGGTAGTTGTGGTGATGGTGGTAGTTGTGGTGATGGTGGTAGTTGTGGTGATGGTGGTAGTTGTGGTGATGGTGGTAGTTGTGGTGATGGTGTAAGTTGTGGTGATGATGGTAGTTGTGGTGATGATGGTAGTTGTGGTGATGCTGTAAGTTGTGGTGATGGTGGTAGTTGTGGTGATGGTGGTAGTTGTGGTGATGGTGGTAGTTGTGGTGATGGTGTAAGTTGTGGTGATGATGGTAGTTGTGGTGATGATGGTAGTTGTGGTGATGGTGTAAGTTGTGGTGATGGTGGTAGTTGTGGTGATGGTGGTAGTTGTGGTGATGGTGGTAGTTGTGGTGATGGTGGTAGTTGTGGTGATGGTGGTAGTTGTGGTGATGGTGGTAGTTGTGGTGGTAGTGCCACTGTGCTTGCTTAACGGCGAGGACGAGGAACTGAGGTCTAACTCTTTATACCCCGCCTTGTTACAATTTAACTTTCCTGTGACCCGAATTATTTGTCAAATACTGCGTTAACTGGGCACGGAGGTGGCTTCCACAACTTCTTTAAATGTTTTTCACGTGTACAGGTGCAAGTACTTCTTTATATTTCTTTAAATAATTTACATTTCCTCAGCTTCCACCAATGTTCTTTTGTTTTATTTTATCTTAATTTAAAAAAAATTCCTTCTCTACCTTGTCTGTTTCCTTCAGTATCTTGTATGTGGTAACCCTGTCCCTACTGTCTCCGGTCCTTTTCCTTTTGTCACATATTTCTTCCAGTGCATTTCTTTTTATTTCCACTACGGCGAATACTATCACCTAGCGACTAATAAACAAAGAAACTGCAACAGCACTTGAAATGACTCTTAACACTTCCATTAATCTGATTGTGTCTAATTGTTCTTGATATACCATCCCAAAATATAGTTAATAATTAAATCTCAGAACATTTACTCATTCAGTTTCATGTGTGGGGGATCACACCGTCTATAACTCATCCCCCAAAATTATAATACGTATATTACTATGGATAGAATGTACAAAATAGTGAATACTGTACTAAAAAAAAAAGAATCATGTTTTGTAGCACTGGAGCACTACAGAGCATAACAAAAAATGAAACAGTACCCATAAACCTAACCTGTCTTAGGCTTAACTAAACCATTCTAGGTTTAAGATAAGCAACATTATACCTAGTATAGTACATGAATGTACTACACTAGGCATATACAAACTTTTAGGTTGTTGTCCCAATTTTGCACCCGCAAATAACGTAAGATTGACAGATGTTAATCTTCTTGTTTGAGGAGCTGTTCACTTGAGACAGTTAAGCAAGTCCCAGCTGTGTCTGGGTACAAGTGACAGGATGAACAACCCAGAGGGTTTTCTTCCTATTGGGTAGTGCTGTACATGCTGCTATGGCGGTATGACCACTCACAAGATGAGTGGCGCTGCCCAATAAATTCGCCCCTCGGGGCAAAATTTAAAAATTAAAAAAAAAATCTTTCTCTTGCCCCTCTACAAAATTATTAGGATATAACTTAGATTTTTTCTTGGTGCAACAGTCCATATTATGTACTTCAACAGTAACTATAGATACAATCATTTTTGGATGACACGTTGTCGCCTAATATCATGCATATAACAACTCTGGCGTAACTTTGCTTACCTTTTTATGAAGAGAATGATTGAAAAAATGTTCCGATTTCAATAGGAGCGTTAATTTTATGAACACCCTTTATTATAGGTTTAACTCAGTTCGAAGGTGTGTTCTTAAGTTATCGTCCCGAAATGAAACAAAGCAAAACGAATAAAATTGTGAGAGAAAACGAGGCCAGACCCTGTGGTACCCCCCCCCCCCCGGGGACACCTAATAACAATGTGTCATGTGGAGTGGCAACACTTCATATTAATATGCAAATGAAATAATGTTACAACCGGCAAGAATGCAGAACATTGAGTGTGACTCATAACTAGGTAAGATCGTCATACATAGCCCGCAATACGACTCATTATTCATCTTATCCATAACTTCACGTACCACGCTGGGAAAACATGGTTATGATGATCGTAAATTGCAAACGCTAACTGCCCATTGGGCGTCGTAAGCTGTCACCTCTTAAGAACTGCCAATGAAAGCAAAGAATTCACAAATATCAGACCATCTATCAGTAAATAACCATATATGCATACTGCATTTAGCTGGGCGTCTAGCTTCATACCGTGGTCACTCGTTATGCGGTTGTCAATGAATAATTCATCTTATATATCTCGATCAAGTCATCTCCCTCCTATCACAATTCTAGCGTTGTGAAATACAGCTCTTTAGCCTTCTCAATTGCAGGACCAACTTATAAACATTGATTTCTTTTGTACCTTTCTAGGTGAGAGGTTCATTCCAGGATTGAAAATATTTATAACGATCTCATGAAGTGTACAGTGTTCTCCCGGACGTTTTGTTTAGGGTCCTGATGGCTGCTCTGCAGTTTGCCACTATCGCTGGCAATATTAGGTCTATTATTGTAAAAGTATGACACACTCATTTTCAAGACCATGCTTATCACAGTAATTATCATTAAGTAGCATACAGTTTTTAAGCTCAAATTGCCAGTTGCTCTGACCTTTCTTTTCAGCTGCATGATGTTCAGATTTGTTAACAGCTTGAGTTACACTCGCATTTCTAGAAAGTACGAGCCGAGAGTTTGAGCGCTCTTTTGCATGTCCAAATGTGATGTTCTCTCCAAAATGTTTTAGCATTTTCATCTGACTTATCGAAAAAGTGCTCTGAAGCTGACGTTCAGAATTCATAAGCAAAATTAAGCTCAAACGAACTCGTTATCATTTTGGGAAAAGTCCAGATTATCAAGTAATTTTTTAAAAGCTGCTTTAATTGCGGTATCATTAGTAAATTTCAAAATGTTCAGTATTTCTGGAGGATTTTAATAAGTAATTACTCATGCATGATGAATCGTACAGGACATCAGCTGCAAATACATCACTTCATCAACAGTACTTGTCCTGGAGCGAATATCATCCTGAAAACACTGTTACTACAAGATTTTTAAAAACTTTCCTTATCACAAAGGCTGTCTTTAATCACCTTTGTACTTGTGTTGCTTCACATAACAAGCACTTCACCTTCACGGTCCTGCCTACTGGAGAGTCTTCTGTCCAAATGTTCAATGTCAACACCTTTATTAGTTAAGAGATGCTCAAGTGTTATTTTTTTCTTGGTTCTTAGTACATCTAAACAATATTTTTCGTATAGCATTCTCACTGATAAAGCACTTTCCCCTTTTTCCGTGTAGAGCGGCACCACCACAGGTCCTGGAGGCTTCACTTCATTTTACTCTGCCATTATCTGTGTTGTGCTCCCGCTGTCGTCTACTGCACATGTCATGCACAGTTTTTATGTTCTTTTTTTTTTCTTTTTGCCAGCTGGTATAAATTGTACTCCATTTATAATGTTTTTAAATAGAATCTCTCACAAACGTATCAAACAATCTGATACAAAGTAAAAATTTAAATCATAAATTATGATTCACAAAAGTGAAAAATCCATCATGAAAGTATATTATTACTATAAAAAAAAAATTTTGAAAAATTTTGACCTTGGACAGTTTTCAGCTAGAAGCAGCCGTTCCCGAGATGTAGCCCAGTTCCCAGTACTACTCGAATTGGGCCTGGTGGGCATCTTGACGGCCATATTGGAAAACTCTCCCCATACCAGAATCACATTCCCCACTCAAAGATCATCTCGAGGCGTCATGGAAACAATCTGTGAGGAGAACAGCTGTATACACCCCCGTGGAGTGGCACCACCTCTGTGGTCCCTAGATTATTGTTACGCGTCTCCATTCCGATTTCTCTTCTCTCAATACTGGAACCATCGACTTAGTTCATCATTCAGAAATGGTGCTGAAAACTAGGTGTGGAGCCAGGGACGGACGACCCTCCTCATGTTTACATACTCCACGTGACAGCATGACGTCACGGGCAAGGGGGAGCTAATGCCTATAAAGCCTAGCATCGAAGCTTCCACAATGTACACAGCACCGCTCCTGTGCCAGGTAAGTCCACTACGGGTTCACCATAGCCCGTGCTACTTGGAACTTGTTGCGAGTAGCTGAATCTATAACAACAGCAGCAGCTCCCACTAGTTATGGGCTATTCATGCGTGCCACCTCTTGGGTGGTTTAATCTTCATCAATCAATCTCCCAATAGGCCATACACAGACTTGGTTACAAGTGCTGCTAGGAGGTAATAAACCCAATAGTTAAAGAGTGTCATGTCTGTGGAACATATGCAGAGGCGCCACTATTGCATTACTTACTGGAATGTGATGCAACTGAAGCCCTGCGCATCAAACTCAACAATAATCCAACGACAGCAGCTGCGTTAGATGCAAAATCCACAGCGACTATAATGATTAGAAAAGCAGTTGAAGAATGGGACACACACTAGTGAACACTGTGCATCTACATCCGCCACCAAGATTATGTTATTAATACAAGACTGAATCCAGTGCACCAAAACAAAAGCGAAAAAGAAACGGAGGAAAAGGAGGATACCCCACATCCATTTATAACTTTGACCCAAATATCACAGTAACAAGGTTATCCCGAATAACCGAACTCAATTATGGGCTCACTATAGCCCGTGCTACATGCACATTTTGTTCTGAGTAGCTAAATCTAAAACAACAACAACAAGTCCCACTAGATCAAGCTTTTAATTACCCCGCTGCTATTTGGTGAAGGAGAGCCGACAGCAGGCCAAGCGCTTCACATTACACTCATCCATCTCTCCAGGACCCGTAATAATTAATAGTGACAGAGTTCGTTAGCAGAGTCCACCGGAGCTGAAGGAAAGCCGTGATACACATCGTGTTCATTAGTAAAACAGGTTAAATATCGTTCACGACGGTCAATGAGGCTCGGCCAATATTGTACTGATGATTGTCACCAGAGTTGTGAGCTATTTGAGGTATCATTTACGGCACATAGTCTTACAAAATAGTCAATAGCAACAAAGGACGACATAAAAATCAAATGGTTACAGAAGACCGTCCGTGATTGATTGATCTTTCCATAAATAATAAAATTAGTGAATAATTAATAGGAAATGCCTAAGACGCCAGTAAGGGCCACAACTACAGAGTTACATGGAATAACTCTCCTTAAGTATGTAACCATACAACCGATAACCAACTCTGCGTTGAAATAATTATTATTTACACACTAACTCTGGCTAAAATGGCATCCCGACTTTTAATTGGATAAATTTGATACTTTGTACCAAATCTCACACTCCAGTATGTTATAATTGTATTGTGCAGGTTTGGAACCAAACCATACAGTATTTTCCATGTATATAAGTAATGATAATGTCTTCTCGCAGCCATAATAACAGGATAAAAACCTACACACTTGTGTATTTGTGAAATGTATATAAGGAATTTACACCAAGACTTTCGCACTCATCTGAGTGCTGTGTCAAGTTCCGAGTGTGTGACGTATATCTCAACGTCTAATCAATTATATTAATGATTAGACGTTGATATGTAAGTCTGGTCCAAATCACACACTCGGACCTTGACAAAGCACTCACGAGAGTGCGAAAGACTTGGTGTAAATTCCTTACATAAATTTCACAAATATACAATTGTGGATTTTTATCCTATTTCCATATATGTATTATGAGATACATCGCATCTCCGTTTTAAGGAATACAGTTTGAGTGCTTTGAGTCGGCCCCAATACTTTAGATGCTTCACTGATTCTATACGTGCAATAAAGGATCTCTACATACTTTCCAGCTCAGCAATCCCGCTTGCCTTGTAAGAGGTTGTGAGGACCGAAAAATATTCCGAATGAGATAGCCGCAGTGGTTTTAAGATTACTATCATTGGTGTGACATTCATTGTTCGGAAGGTTCTCATTATCCACCCTATCATTTTCTTGGTTGTTGCAATGTGATCTCTTAAATGCTAGGCCTGGTATAATTATCCCAAGGTCTCGCAGTCCAGTCAATAAAGATGTGTGTTTTTTAACCTGTACTCCTTTTAAGGTTTTCGTTTTTCTCATACGGAAGACCATACCAGACCTGGCCAAAGCCAAGCAAGACGTGGCCAAAACATCGCAAGATCTGGCCAAGACCATGCCAGACATGACCGAAACCACGCTGGACCTGGCTAAGACTTCGTAAGACCTAGCCAAGACCTTGCCTGGCCGGGGCTGCTGGACTGGGCCTGGCCAGGGCTGCCGGGCTGAACCTGGCCGGGGTTGCCGGGCTGGGCCTGGCCGAGGCTTCTGGGCTGGGCCTGGCCAGGGCTGCTGGGCTGGGCCTGGCCGGGGCTGCTGGGCTGGGCCTGGCCGAGGCTTCTGGGCTGGGACTGGCCGGGGCTGCTGGGCTGGGCCTGGCCGAGGCTTCTGGGCTGGGCCTGGCCGGGCTGTGACTGAGGATTGATATCATAATTGATAATAAGTAACACAATACGTCCCCGAGCACAGTTCTTAGGGCTCCTGTTGACCTGCCCAGTCAACCCTCCACCCCAATACTCCTTTTCTTCTTCTCTCTTCTCTCTCTCTCTTCCTTCCTTTTCCTCCCCACTCCCCTTTCCACTGGCCGTTTGTCTTCTTCCAGTCTTCTACTCGTTCCATCTTTTGTCGCTACTGTTTTCTTTATTTCTCAATGCTATTCTGCAAACACGTTTGCGCGCACACGCACGTATGCACGCACACGCACGTATGCACGCACGCACGCACACACACCGCTCGCTCAGTTGAGAGGCGGGACCAAAGAGCCAGAGCTCAACCCCTACAGCCGGCCGGCCGAGTGGACAGCACGCTGGGCACGTGATCCTGTGGTCCCGGGTTCAATCCAGGGCGCCGGCGAGAAACGATGGCCAGAGTTTCTTTCACCCTATGTCTCTGTTTACCTAGCAGTAAATAGGTACCTGGGAGTTAGTCAGCTGTCACGGGCTGCTTCCTGGGGTGTGTGTGGGGGGGAGGGGGGAATAGTAGTTGTAGAAACAGTTGATTGACAGTTGAGAGGCGGGCCGAAACAGCAGAGCTCAACCCCCGCAAGCACAACTAGGTGAATACAGGATAGTGAACAATAGAATGCGTTAAGAAGTGAAATGGTGGATGCAATCTCCATTTGCAGCTTTACATGTAGATAGTTCAATCGTTTCTGGAACCTATGCTCTAGCCTATTAAGGGTTGAGAGGTAAGACCCAAGAGCTAGGGTTCATCTCCCGCATAATCAACTAGTTGAGTCCACAAACATACAGGAGAGTACATTGGTAACGTCAAGACGGCCTGGAACTTCAATGAGGTGATGTATATAACATCAGGGTACTGGGCAGTTGTATCAGTACAGTTCCAGCAAGCTGTTGTCTGCCTCACGACTGTGTACTGCAATGATTATTACCTTCTAACACCCTGTACTGGATGGGGATCCCTTCGCCTTTATCAGAAGCTGCAGTAATGTACCTAGTACAAGGTTATGCGACACCAGATATATCGTGCACTAATTTGCACCCAAATTACCAGTGTATTCTGGTTAATGCTTCAGGGGAAAAATAGATTGAACGGTCCTTGGCTTGGCACATTTATAATACTATTGTGATCATAATTATATACGACAAGACATGATGATAAATAACAACATGGGTTACAAGGTACAGAGCCTCACATATTGCTCCGGGGAACATTTGCATCACACGAGAAGCAAATATGAGCTGTATGGCCTTCTTTGAAAAGATACGAATTACTCTGCCTAGCTCGACGCGACAGCTTCTGGAATTTCCACACTTTACACTGAGCAGTACAACTGAACACACCAATAATAGCCAGCTGCTGCTCCTCACAGCCACTAATACCAACAAACAAATTATAAGCGTTTACTATCAAATTAGTTTCCAGAGTGAAAACGTGTAATTTTCTCGGTGGGTGGACAGAATGGCTGCCAGCAGAGAGATCAGTCAAGCGGACAAGCAACGCCCGCCGCCCCCACCTCATGTTTGCCAACATTTAATTCCTTACAAGGCAAAATAAACATGCAGTATTTTGGTGTGCGACTTTTAAGAGAGTGAGTAAACAGCGGCGGGGAGCGGCCAACACCATCCTTCTTCACCCTCGACAACACCAACACTGTACCCTCTAACATTATCATCGCAAGCGACGTGATACCCTACCCAACCCTTCACAACATCGATACTATAAACACTCTTCCATGCTCGACACTCCACAACAGGTTACTACCGGCACTGTTCCATGCTCGACACTCCACAACAGGTTACTACCGGCACTGTTCCGTGCTCGACACTCCCCAGTAACGTCACTACCGGCACTGTTCCGTGCTCGAGACTCCCCAGTAACGTCACTACCGGCACTGTTCCGTGCTCGACACTCCCCAATAACGTCACTACCGGCACTGTTCCGTGCTCGACACTCCCCAGTAACGTCACTACCGGCACTGTTCCGTGCTCGACACTCCCCAGTAACGTCACTACCGGCACTGTTCCGTGCTCGACACTCCCCAGTAACGTCACTACCGGCACTGTTCCGTGCTCGACACTCCCCAGTAACGTCACTACCGGCACTGTTCCGTGCTCGACACTCCCCAGTAACGTCACTACCGGCACTGTTCCGTGCTCGACACTCCCCAGTAACGACACTACCGGCACTGTTTCGTGCTCGACACTCCCCAGTAGCGACACTACCGGCACTGTTCCGTGCTCGACACTCCCCAGTAACGTCACTACCGGCACTGTTCCGTGCTCGACACTCCCCAATAACGTCACTACCAGCACTGTTCCGTGCTCGACACTCCCCAGTAACGTCACTACCGGCACTGTTTCGTGTTCGACACTCCCCAGTAACGACACTACCGGCACTGTTTCGTGCTCGACACTCCCCAGTAACGACACTACCGGCACTGTTTCGTGCTCGACACTCCCCAGTAACGTCACTACCAGCACTGTTTCGTGCTCGACACTCCCCAGTAACGACACTACCGGCACTGTTTCGTGTTCGACACTCCCCAGTAACGTCACTACCGGCACTGTTCCGTGCTCGACACCCTCAGTAACGACACCATCGCCTCCAACATATTGACGTGGACCAATCACTATTGTGAGAGCCGGCCGTCATAACAACATAATTACTCACACACCTTCAGTTACCCTCGGATAGGTGCCAAAGCAACTATTATGTTAATTAACATTATGCTTGTCACCCTTCTAGTTCACTTGCCACCACTACCCTGCATCGAACCCATCATGTAAATGTATCTGACTCTGCTGCCAGGGAAGATGCTACATTACAAGAGACACGTTTCTATTGAGTTACTTGGACTGACTCTCCCTCTGTGGCATTCCTTGGATGGATGCCATCGTCGACTCTTGGAAAGGAAGCTGCTGACCTGAAAAGGATGGACGACTGGACTACCGACATTGATACTCCCGAGGCTTTGTACTTTCTCCTTAGGTGCTCATTCTTCCCCAAGCTAACCTAATTTTTGAGCCGTTCCCATTCCCACAGCAGCCCCAAAGCCAGCAGATCAGATTTATTTACCAGTATTCCCAACCTCCTCCACAGCATTTGATGACCATGTCAAGGAAATCCTGCCTGGAGACCTAGGAGATTCAGCAGGGTTTGGGAATTTAGCTTCACACAATGCAGTGCTAAAAGGAACTCTCTTGCAGCTTCAGCACCACACAAATACCTCATGAATATGCGCAGTGACCAGCTGTGAGTGGTCCGAATACAGGAGATTACTACGAATAATCTTAATGTTTGCAACACGCACGCTCCTCGACAAGCATTATATCCGTATCGCAGTGACACTGAACCACTTTCGCTGGTTCGGTCCACACTGGCAACCATCGTATTTGAGGCCAAGCAGTACACGCCGAATATGAGCTGCATACAACATACTGAAATGAACGATATCACCGAGAAGAGCCTCACTATCATCCAGTAACCGCCCGAGAGAAAATCCAATATCTCATAAGTTGACCAACCCAGTTGGTCTCACAGATGAGATTACATACATTACATACACTGAAGAATGGCATGCGGCTGGTGTGGGATTAGGCATAGGTTTCTACCCTGGCCGATGTCTACACCATATTCAGTACTAAACACAACCGACACTGAAAATCAAACGGAAATGGTCAAGTTAAATAAATACAGGGATTTACACTATCAACAAAATGTGTTCCGAAGTATGCGAGAGCCAGAACCACTGTTGAAAAAGCACTACGAACTGCCTCAATGATTGCGGTTCCCGGTTCATCTAAACAAGAGACCCGATGATGACCAGCATATTTTTTCAGTGCCTTATTGTAGCGATCTTGGCACAATACCAGTAGCACCCAGCGGGGACCCGAGGCTCCAGACCTAACACCCTTAATATGCTTCTATCTTTCTTTTCGGAACAATTAAATTTCTGTAATACAAATTTTTTATTGTAATATATTAGTATTAACTACGAGCGGATTGTTTGTGCTCTTTATACACTAAAACGCTCAAGTACTCATTCAACTTTAATTTTCCAGGGTGTTAAGTGGTCAAGACCGGGAGGGTCAGGCTGGAGGAGCCCGGGAGGGTCAGGCTGGAGGAGCCCGGGAGGGTCAGGCTGGAGGAGCCCGGGAGGGTCAGGCTGGAGGAGCCCGGGAGGGTCAGGCTGGAGGAGCCCAGGAGGGTCAGGCTGGAGAAGCCCAGGAGGGTCAGGCTGGAGGAGCCTAGGAGGGTCAGGCTGGAGGAGCCCGGGAGGGTCAGGCTGGAGGAGCCTAGGAGGGTCAGGCTGGAGGAGCCTAGGAGGGTCAGGCTGGAGGAGCCCGGGAGGGTCAGGCTGGAGGAGCCCAGGAGGGTCAGGCTGGAGGAGCCTAGGAGGGTCAGGCTGGAGGAGCCCAGGAGGGTCAGGCTGGAGAAGCCCAGGAGGGTCAGGCTGGAGGAGCCCGGGAGGGTCAGGCTGGAGGAGCCTAGGAGGGTCAGGTTGGAGGAGCCCGGGAGGGTCAGGCTGGAGGAGCCCGGGAGGGTCAGGCTGGAGGAGCCCGGGAGGGTCAGGCTGGAGGAGCCCGGGAGGGTCAGGCTGGAGGAGCCCAGGAGGGTCAGGCTGGAGGAGCCCAGGAGGGTCAGGCTGGAGAAGCCCAGGAGGGTCAGGCTGGAGGAGCCTAGGAGGGTCAGGCTGGAGGAGCCCGGGAGGGTCAGGCTGGAGGAGCCTAGGAGGGTCAGGCTGGAGGAGCCTAGGAGGGTCAGGCTGGAGGAGCCCGGGAGGGTCAGGCTGGAGGAGCCCAGGAGGGTCAGGCTGGAGGAGCCTAGGAGGGTCAGGCTGGAGGAGCCCAGGAGGGTCAGGCTGGAGAAGCCCAGGAGGGTCAGGCTGGAGGAGCCCGGGAGGGTCAGGCTGGAGGAGCCTAGGAGGGTCAGGCTGGAGGAGCCCGGGAGGGTCAGGCTGGAGGAGCCCGGGAGGGTCAGGCTGGAGGAGCCCGGGAGGGTCAGGCTGGAGGAGCCTAGGAGGGTCAGGCTGGAGGAGCCTAGGAGGGTCAGGCTGGAGGAGCCCGGGAGGGTCAGGCTGGAGGAGCCCGGGAGGGTCAGGCTGGAGGAGCCCGGGAGGGTCAGGCTGGAGGAGCCCGGGAGGGTCAGGCTGGAGGAGCCTAGGAGGGTCAGGCTGGAGGAGCCCGGGAGGGTCAGGCTGGAGGAGCCCAGGAGGGTCAGGCTGGAGAAGCCCGGGAGGGTCAGGCTGGAGGAGTCCAGGAGGGTCAGGCTGGAGGAGCCCGGGAGGGTCAGGCTGGAGGAGCCCGGGAGGGTCAGGCTGGAGGAGTCCAGGAGGGTCAGGCTGGAGGAGCCCAGGAGGGTCAGGCTGGAGGAGCCCAGGAGGGTCAGGCTGGAGGAGCCCGGGAGGGTCAGGCTGGAGGAGCCCAGGAGGGTCAGGCTGGAGGAGCCTAGGAGGGTCAGGCTGGAGGAGCCTAGGAGGGTCAGGCTGGAGGAGCCCAGGAGGGTCAGGCTGGAGGAGCCTAGGAGGGTCAGGCTGGAGGAGCCTAGGAGGGTCAGACTGGAGGAGCCCAGGAGGGTCAGGCTGGAGGAGCCCAGGAGGGTCAGGCTGGAGGAGCACAATAAGAGGTAAGAGGATCAAAAGGCAAGTTTCCCCCGAGCTCGTTGCAGCCAATCGAAGTTTAATTTCATCTTAATGGTTCCGTAAACTTAGCATAATGCTCGTGAGAAATTAATTACTATACTTTCAAGTAATTACCAGCGAGGCCGGAGAGCAGGGCTTTGATCCCGGCTGCCCCCCGTGTATGTTTTTCATTTTCCCCCGTGTATTTTGGGCTCCCTCCTTGTATATTCTACTAGAAGTGGTACCCGGCGGTGCCAGAGATGGTCTGTCTTTCCCCCCATCACCCCCCTTGAAATTGGGACAAAGTGATGGGAGAGGTGTTAGAGAGGAAGAACAGGAGTGGAAGTGGATTCCACTCCTGTTCTTCCTCTCATTCCTCATATCCCCCCCCCTCTCTCCCCTTCCATCTTCCCCATTCTAACCACTGTGACGAGAATCTGGAATAGAGCAGTGGCTATTCGGGCAGGTGTTGTATCCATCGTTCATTAATAAAAAAAAAAGAGATAAAACAAAGTAAGCAAGACTGCTTGGGTCCTCTACTGTGTGAGAGTTTCGGGTAAAAACGAAAGAGAATAAAAACTCTAAACATTTAATATAATAAAATATGATTAATTTTACACAAAATGACGAGTAATAATTAATGAAAACAAAACCCCTTATCCACTTGGCTTTCACACAATCAAAAGAGAAATATATACATGTGAAATTGACGTTAAATAACAAAGGTGACGGCAATACTTTATACAAAACAGCTACGTGCGTCTACCGTCACCTGGAGGCAAGTAGTAGATGTTACAGCTATGAGCACTCGAAGGGTAATCTGTTGAGCTGGACGCCGTAGCCCTTATATATGGAGCATGACGTCATAGTTGGTGCGAATTCCGGAGTTTAACAATCAGCCGGCAGGTAAACGATCGTTAGCTGATGGCGTCTAGTCCCCCGCCGAGACAGCAGGTGTCATGGGTACTGGAGGGTGGAGGGGGGCGGGGGGGGGGGGGGGGGGGAGGTGTGTCTAGACACCAATACATTTTGAGCACGTATAGTTGTTGTCGTTGATGTTGGAGCAAGCATATACGTTGGTGAATAAGCGGTAAAGGAACAGTCAGGAGATTACCGTAACACCACCCTCACTCAATTCTCTCTACCTTCCATCTGTTTCACCCGGGTCTCTTCTCCCCTATAACCCCATTTTCCTCCTCTTCACACGACCTTCCCCTTCCCTCTCCTCTTGGTGCCCCACTTCGTCCCTCTCTTTGTGATCCCCCTCTCATCCTTCCCCCTGCTCCTCCCTCTCTCCCCTTCACAAAAATTGTAATGTTAATAACTGACTGAAACAAATGTATGGGTCTCAGAAAATTTATTTACAGAGCACTGAAAATTCTATGGAAAACACACCAAATATTTCACTATTGACTATGATAATCGCATGTGTGTGTGTGTGTGTGGGGGGGGGGGTGCCTTTATAAATGCAAATGTTTCTTAAAGTATTTAACTTAGTCCGACCCCGACAGCCAGTGTCTCCCGTCCCGTACCCCAACCATTTCCCTTGCAAAATTGGATGACTTAACCTTGGACAGCCATAAACACTCTCTTTTATACATATAGATTTTCCTCATGCATTTTCTTCGGCTTCTGTATCTGCATTGAATAATGATCTACACTCTCCTAATTGTGTTTGAAGCTTTTGAAGCTCAAAAATATGCAGACATAACTATAGTGAGGGCTACGAGTCTACCATCTGCAGACACAACTGATGAGGGCTATGAGTCTACCTTATGCAGACATAACTAGTTAACACGTAGCATCCCACCATGTTGTCCTGACACACGTGGTACCCCACCGTGTAGTCCTGACACACGTGGTATCCCACCGTTGCACACATCTAAGACGCTGGGATAAATAGCCTGGGACTTATAAAGCCTGGCTGTACTGAGAATTGCTAATGAAGAGAGCAATAAGGCCCAGAGGCATTAATATATCACATTCAAAAGAGTGCTTAAAATGTTAAGTAATTTCAAGTATTTTTGGTCAAATATCACATGGGAGAGGCGAGGCAAAAATACCGTTCTCATAATTCGTCACTCCGTTAAAAATACAACTGGTTTGCCTAACCACACAAGTAAGAGCCCATGCAGCCCCCGTAACCTATTGAAGTCCATGAACAAGAAACGTCACTATTGCGATGCTTCGTCTATGTTCCACTGAATGAGCCATGTTTCAATAAAATGTATTAAGCCAAAAGTGACTAGAAAAATACATTTACATATAACAGTAGTTTCTAATCATTTACAAATCTGGGTGTTGTTCCTTGGACATAGTAAGTATAAATAGACACTAGTGAGACTGAAATTGAAAGGCTCCGGTGGTATATCAATATTTACAGAGACGGGGAGTTTTTTTGGGTGGAGTAAAGAAGATGGCAAGGTGCAGGTGAAGAAAAGTTTTGGAAATGCGAATTAGAAAGCAAGTTATGATAGCAATGGCGAGCTGTCCGTGTTCCTGACACAACAAGGGGAAGGTCCTGCTTCAGATAAATGGGTTATATTTGTTTTGTAAGATGTTCATGGTTAGAGGGGATATAGTGGTCAAAGGTGTTTCTGGTAAGGGTATGTTAGAGGAAGATAAAGGTCATACTAATAGAGCACTTGACAGACCTCCGGGTTAACAGAGCACTCAAGCTTCACCCGTAACTTTCCCTCGCCTCGACAAGAGGGACTGAGATGGTAAGACTGTCTCTCCAAGTTGCAAGGGTTAATTCCTTCAGGCTTCCTTGGTACTCGTACCTCTCATCTCTTGGACTAGTCTGTTGGGATATGTTTAGATTTTCTTCTGCTTCGCTTTGTGTTCGACTCCGGTGCCGTATATTCCAGGATTATATGTAAAGTGTGGTATATAAGGTTTGGAATATTTTGTTGCTGTGGTGTTTGTGTATGATTGTGTGTCTACTATCGGGCAGCTTATTATCGAGTATGTCCTCAAGTAAATCAAATTGCCCTATTAAAGTAAAGGGACCGGAATGAGGCGTTTACAAGCCGTACTTTTCAGGAAACCCATCTTCCAAAAATTGTAAATGGGATTTACAAAATATGGACTGCTACATACGAGAACAAATCTACGTTTTACTATTGTAATTCAGAGGGGAATAATAAGAACTGAAAAAGCTTAACCATACACATAACAATCTTAAGCCTAATTCAGTACATATATGTACTGTGCTAGCCCTAAGAAGTTAGGTCGTTGCCTTATTTCTCGAACCTTCTAAAAGAGTACAAAACGTGCACCTTTATTAGGTGCAAAAGTCCATGTTTTGTACATTCCACCCATAACTAGAAGTACTATCATTTCTGGATGACAGGTTGCATTCAGGGGGGGGGGGGCACTGATGTCACCAAGCAACACTTCCTCTTGAATAGTACACCGCATTTTGACGAATAAATTATCTAAAGCCAAAAGATGTACTAAAAATCCCAGCGGCTCGCAACATTGATGTGATGTTCCGTTTCCCGGACGGACTGTACATAGCACGTAGGCTGGGAGAGAGAGAAGAGTGGATCTCCGCAATTATTTCGGAATATTTGTTAACCGAACCTTTTTTTACAAGCAGTCTGTGATATACTTACACTTCAGGCACTGGCTAGACAAAGACGTGAAGATTCGAACTGATGACTCTCGACTGACAGCACGATACAACAACCACTGAACCCCAGTCCTTCAGGTAGGACAAGAAGCATGCATGGACCCTCGAGTTGGTGCAAGGAAGACACAAGCCTCTATCGCAGCAGTCATCAAGTGCCGCAGGTGTACACATAGGTGAAGGAGTGCCTCAATACTCTGGGTGTGGGTGTTTGCCCTCAGGATGCCACAACACAGGCTTCCCACACCCCTGGCTCATGGTCACTACCCGCCCCATGGCCTCTACAACCTCACTTTCTCTGTGAACGGTACACTCATCCTGCCTCTCTCTCTCTCTCTCTCTCACACACACACACACACACACACACACACACACAGACACACACACACACACACACACACACACACACACACACACACACACACACACACACACTGATCTCTAATTATACATTTATAAATGCATTCATGTATCGGTCAACCATTTATCACCATAATTGTACCTGAAGCAAATGAACATAATATTAATGATATCTCACCCTCCCCCCCCCCCCTCACCCCCACTATTAATAATTTAGTTTATATTGTTGAGCTTTTGTTCAAAATAATAAATAATGTTGCCACAATATCAGTATAAAACCAATAGGTTAATGATTTAATTGTTTTACTTTTAAATACCAGCAAACAGCTTCACCCAGACAAACTAAGCCAGCAACTGGTGAAACAGTCCTATTTTTTGTAGTCTTCAGAGGAATTATCAAGGTACGGTAAACATCAGGAGTAAGCACTAAGCCAGTACACTTATTTAGCACTTTTAAGGAATATGAGGACAAGGAGCTGGTATAGGACGGAGGGAAGGAATGGTGCCCAACCAAGATGTTTGGATACGAGTGAAGCAACTTAAGAGCAGGCAATATGATCTAAATGTGTGATCGTATCTCAAACCACTCCTCTCGGGACAAGTCAACTACGCCCCTCTATATATTCTGTGCCAACATGAAGGTGTGCCTAGGAATGTGAAACTTCCTCAACAATTTGTATTAACAAATCTAAATATTCTCTAGCAAAATCGGAGACCTGTAGTCCTTGATACAAAATGTTCATACAAATTTAATATATTTTATCTATAGAACGAGCTTAAGATATTTGGAGCAAGCACAATCTACACCTCCGTGCAGTCGCTGCCTTAACACGGTGCTAGTAAACAGCACTGTGTTAAGGTGCTATTTACTCAAAAGAAATATTCTGGAATTATTGATAACGAATATATTACAATAAAAACAACGAACAAAGGACATTGCTGGACAATAATTGCTGCCGTACAGCGAGAATAAAATGAGGCCAGTGTCAGCATCAACCTACGAGAGTCCTACAAGGATACCATCATCAGGCCACCGTCAACATGCACCTACGAGTCCTACAAGGATACCACCATCAAACTATAGTCAAGACGCATCTATGCTGGAGGTCCTACAGAGATATCAACACTGGGCCTTCGTCTGAGCACATCTTGGCCCCGTAGTCATAAACTCATACATAAGCACACTGGGAACACCTCGACTTGCATGCTACATGGATACCGAGACCAGAAGTCCATCATCTGAACACACTGTAAACACAACCTGCCATCTAAAAATTATAGTACTCATAACAACTATTGTTCGAACGTACAAAGATGTACTGTTGCACCCAAAACGTTCACGTTCTGTACAGTTCATTTTGTAAAGGACACGAGAAAGAAGGCAACAACCAAACATCAACATTCATAGACCTAGTATAGCGAAGATACGCTATAAACTAGGTCTAAGAATGCGTATGTTAGGTCTAGGATTGATTATTTAGGACCTTGCGTTGATTTAACTTGCGAAGGTTTCGGGGATTAGCGTACCCGCGGCCCGGTCCTATACCAGGCCTCCTAAATTGTATAGTTACTTTTCCACTTTTTTTGCGGTTAATAAAAATTTTTCTAAAAGATGTTCTACAAGTCTTAGCCAGCCATACACTGAAAACAAAGGTTGTTCTAAAGGTCTTAGCCAGCCATACACTGAAAACAAAGGTTGTTCTAAAGGTCTTAGCCAGCCATACACTGAAAACAAAGGTTGTTCTAAAGGTCTTAGCCAGCCATACACTGAAAACAAAGGTTGTTCTAAAGGTCTTAGCCAGCCATACACTGGAAACAAAGGTTGTTCTAAAGGTCTTAGCCAGCCATACACTGGAAACAAAGGTTGTTCTAAAGGTCTTAGCCAGCCATACACTGAAAACAAAGGTTGTTCTAAAGGTCTTAGCCAGCTATACACTGAAAACAAAGGTTGTTCTAAAGGTCTTAGCCAGCCATACACTGGAAACAAAGGTTGTTCTAAAGGTCTTAGCCAGCCATACACTGGAAACAAAGGTTGTTCTAAAGGTCTTAGCCAGCCATACACTGGAAACAAAGGTTCTTCTAAAGGTCTTAGCCAGCCATACACTGAAAACAAAGGTTGTTCTAAAGGTCTTAGCCAGCCATACACTGGAAACAAAGGTTCTTCTAAAGGTCTTAGCCAGCCATACACTGTAAACACGAGACCAGGCACTGTTAAAATGGTCTTCGCCAACATCTCTTCTGAAGTGGAGGAAACCGGGCATCTCTCATCTTAATGTTAAGAGGGAGGGCTTTATCTCCCCTTCCCACCAGGATGGGGGAACTTGGCACCCTCATCGTGATGGTGGAGGGGAAGTAGAATACTTCCCCCACTCCATCATAGGCTCCCCTCACGTCTGATTACTGCTATAATTATACCATGAAGCTTCCCCTCACAAGATAAAACTAGCGGCCATGTTAATTCATTATCAGACTCGGCGCGGAAACTGTGGGAATGATGGCGTGGGTGTGTAGGGGTGGGGAGAGAGAAAGAGAGAGAAAGAGAGAGAAAGAGAGAGAGAGAGAGAGAGAGAGAGAGAGAGAGAGAGAGAGAGAGAGAGAGAGAGAGAGAGAGAGAGAGAGAGAGAGAGAGAGAGAGGAGTGTGTATTTACTACTTGTGCTACTTGTTATTTACACACACACACACACACACACACACACACACACACACACACACACACACACACACACACACACACACACACACACACGTGTTTGTGTGCGTGCTATTCCAAATCTAGGAATATTTAAGTTTGCTTTTTAGCTTAATTTTTCCGGACTAGTTAAACAAAAACTATATATATACAAAAAGCAGCTGGGTCTCCATTACTACATATTGGTAGGATCGACAACACAGTTACACCCAGTACCACCATTGCAGGAGGATGGGCTGGTGCAGCAGTAGGTGAGGGTAGTCCTCACACGTGTAGGTGAGTCCTCACACGTGTAGGAGAGTCCTCACACGTGTAGGAGAGTCCTCACACGTGTAGGAGAGTCCTCACACGTGTAGGAGAGTCCTCACTCGTGTAGGAGAGTCCTCACACGTGTAGGAGAGTCCTCACACGTGTAGGAGAGTCCTCACACGTGTAGGAGAGTCCTCACTCGTGTAGGCGAGTCCTCACACGTGTAGGTGAGTCCTCACACGTGTAGGCGAGTCCTCACACGTGTAGGGGAGTCCTCACACGTGTAGGAGAGTCCCCACACGTGTAGGCGAGTCCTCATCTTCTCAAACTCTCCACTGATCACACACTGCAATCTTCCTTGTCTTTGAATCCTTTCTTGCTATTTAGTGTTGCGTATAGCACACTCTTGATGCCTAAGGACCTCCTCAGAGGCACTCTTGATGCCTAACGACCTCCTCAGAGGCACTCTTGATGCCTAACGACCTCCTCAGAGGCACTCTTGATGCCTAACGACCTCCTCAGAGGCACTCTTAATGCCTAACGACCTCCTCAGAGGCACTCTTGATGCCTAACGACCTCCTCAGAGGCACTCTTAATGCCTAACGACCTCCTCAGAGGCACTCTGATGCCTAACGACCTCCTCAGAGGCACTCTTGATGCCTAACGACATCCTCAGAGGCACTTTTGATGCCTAACGACCTCCTCAGAGGCACTCTTGATAGCTAACGATCCCGAGGAGAAGCACTCTTGATAGGTAACGAGCCTATTTAGCCTTGATAGGTAACGAACCAGAGGTACTCCTGATATTAAAGGTTGTTGTGAGGAGGGTTCAGAAGTGTGAAGGTGGGAGGACAGGTAATCAATGTGAGCGTACCCAGCGCCGGGCCTCCACCGGCCTGCGTTATTACCAACTTTCATCTCAACCTCGTCACACCAAATTTTCTTAGTCGAGCCCTTCACCCGTCTTGGTAATAGTTTGGTTCCTGTAAGTTGATGTGCTTCCACTGATGCACTGACGTCGTGCCTGCCTCTCTTCTACTGATGTCCTGCCTCTCTTCTACTGATGTACTGACGTCGTGCCTGCCTCTCTTCTACTGATGTCCTGCCTCTCTTCTACTGATGTACTAACGTCGTGCCTGCCTCTCATCTACTGATGTCCTGCCTCTCTTCTACTGATGTACTGACGTCGTGCCTGCGTCTCTTCTACTGATGTACTGACGTCGTGCCTGTCTCTCTTCTACTGATGTACTAACGTCGTGCCTGACTCTCTTCTACTGATACATTGACGTCTTGGTCGTCCCGTGACTTAAAAAAGTTCGTCACTTCTTTTTGTTATTAACACATTCAGGTACATCTGCATTTGTGCAGCTGCCCCTAGACCATTTGAAGGGAAGTACAGTGTGTCAAAAATGCTAGCAACGTGATGCTACAAATCCCATCTCACAGGATGGTTAGTCATACAGAGGCATGTGATAAGTAGTCTGCGCTGACAAACTCTGTGTGCATTATGAGGATATCATCATCAACACAGGATTGAATAAGGCAGCAGTGATACTAAAAGTCCCCATCTCGCAGGATGGTAGTCATACAGGGCCATATGTTCAGTAGCCTGCACTGGCAAATTTTGGGTGAAATATGAGGATGTCTTCAAGAACACGAGTGTGAATAAAGTAATTGAAAAGCTCCAGGCACCTCATGCCAACTGGTCTGAATGGTCTAATAACTGGGCATTCAGTGATGTAGTGTGGGAGATCATGCCGTAGTTCCTGCTCAGAGTTTGCACCTGGAGTGTTTAGGATTGGGAGATCCGTCACCTGTAGCCACCTGCCACAGGTAACGGTAACCCAACCTGATCCTGGCAACCACTGTGTCGCAGTCTGGTGGATGTTTAGTGCTGCCCATAAATTTAGGTTTCATATCTGATGTTGTTGTTGTTGTATTAAATTTAGCTACTCAGAACGAAATGTCCATGTAGCACGGGCTATGGTGAGCCCGTAATTGAGTTCGGTTATTCGCGATAACCTTGTTACTCTGATAATTGGGTCAAAGAATTAAATGGAGGTGGGGTTTCCTCCTGTTTTCCCTCTTTCTTTTTTTGCTTCTGTTTTCGTCTTGTTATGATAACATTATCTTGGTGGCGGATGTAAGTGCAGAATGTTTACTAGTGAGTCCCATTCTTTAACGGCTTTTCTAATCATTATAGTCGCTGTGGAATGTGCATCTAATGCAGCTGCTGTTGTTGGATTAATGTTGAGTTTGATGCGCAGGGTTTCAGTAGCTTCACATTCCAGTAAGTAATGCAATAGTGGCGCCTCTGCTTCTGTTCCACAGGTTTGACACTCTTTTAACTATTGGGTTCATTACCTCCCAGCAGCACTTGTAACCAAGTCTGAGTCTGTGTATGGCTACTGCAATGTCTCTGGATATCTTTTTGTCAGGCTTGAAAGAGTAATACCCAGTGGCTTGTTCGTACCATATCGTAGTGGATCTTCCTTCCGCTACTTTGACTCTGTGGCGACTTTTGATAGTTAGGAGTATTTTCTTCTTGATTTTCTCCTTAATCTGTGTTCAGATCTGAACAAATCATAGCTTTTTATACGGGTGCTGCCAGGTCGTTGGGAGTCAGTAATTTCTTTCCTATCAGACCTGAGTGTATGGAACAATATAGTTTCGACAGCAGAGATTGGGATACCTATGTCTAATTCAACTTTATCTTTGTTAAAGCTAATTTGGCTGCAACGTCTGTCTCATTATGGTGGGTTATATTTATGTGTGATGGTATCTATACAAATGAGATTCGAAACCCTTTACTCTGTGCAGTGATTAAGTCGTTTATAGTTGGTAGTATGAGGGTCATGCTGTCGACCTTCCAGAAGTTTTCGATTGCTTGAAGAGCAGACATTGAATCACGAAATATTATTCCTCCTCCAATGTTTTTTAATGTTTTGGTAGCTAGTTGTAGTGCACTAGTTCTGCTTGTGAGGTCAGCCCGTTGTTTACCCCTGACACTGACAGCCTGGGTGCATATATATATATATATATATATATATATATATATATATATATATATATATATATATATATATATATATATATATATATATATATGTCGTACCTAGTAGCCAGAACTCACTTCTCAGCCTATTATTCAAGGCCCGATTTGCCTAATAAACCAAGTTTTCCTGAATTAATATATTTACTATAATTTTTTTCTTATGAAATGATAAAGCAACCCTTTTCTCTATGTATGAGGTCAATTTTTTTTTATTGGAGTTAAAATTAACGTAGATATATGTCCGAACCTAACCAACCCTACCTAACCTAACCTAACCTATATTTATAGGTAAGGTTAGGTTAGGTAGCCAAAAAAAGCTAGGTTAGGTTAGGTTAGGTAGGTTAGGTAGACGAAAAAACATTAATTCATGAAAACTTGGCTTATTAGGCAAATCGGGCCTTGAATAGTAGGCTGAGAAGTGCGTTCTGGCTATTAGGTACGACATATATATATATATATGTACATATATATATATATATATATATATATATATATATATATATATATATATATATATATATACCGTGACTTAAGTTTACTTATTAGTTTATTTGTTAAACCGTACCCAAAAGTATTTGATTTTCGTATATGTTATTATTTTCTGATTTTTTCACCAGTGAATCCACTAATGACTGTAGTGTTGATGTAGTTGACTGCTTACATGAGGCAGACACTGTAGGGACGCCAGGTTACTGTGTCACGCTCTCAGCAAGTAACATGTTCTGTGGCTGTATTGCGACACATGATAATATGGGAGCAGTACTACGAGGGGGAGTACAACCCAGATGTGTAGTGGTTAGTTCAGGTGTTCCTATGCTAATATTCTGAACGACACCGATGCTCCCAAATATATGTTGTCAGATGTTTCAGTTGTGTTCTACTTTGTAAAACTGAAGAAAAATTCGAATTACAGGCTGAAATTCCAGACTGATACTGTAAAAACAGACCGACATAACTGGTACCGAAATATCGGTACATACCGTCGACAGTTCCTCACCCATGGTAAACCCAAACGTGTACCGTCGACAGTTTCTCACCCATGGTAAACCCAAACGTGTACCGCCGACACCTCATACATAGTAAATCTCAATATGGTACTGGTGGTGCTACAAGACGGTACCAGTAATGTCTGGTACCGGAGAGTGGTGAGGGAAGGGGGAGTCGAAAGAGGAAGGGGTACATCGGTAAGGGAAAGTGGGAGATGAGTGGCAGATGGAAGTGAGTGGGAAGGAGAGCGCGTAGGAAGGAGGGAGGAAAGGGGAGGGGGAGGAAAGGGGAGGAGGAAGAGGGTAGGAGGGAGAGAGGGTACAAATACCACCGATGCCCACAAGAATTTGTCGCAGAATTTGGTGAAACATGTCTCGTGATGCGGGCACAATAATCTGGATTACCGCATTCCTCCTGCAGCTACAGGACCCGGCTGTCCTGTCCCCCAGGCCTCCTGATGGGCAGTGGCAGGAGGCGCTGAAGTGGCACTAGCAGCAGGAGGAAGAGGAGACTTTGGCGGTGGTGGTGATGTGCACGGGGCAGCTACACATCATTAAACGGCCGGAGACACACGGGGTAGGTGGAGCCACTCCCACTACTGAGTGGTGACAGTGGCTCCTCCCCCACTGAGTGGTGACAGTGGCTCCTCCCCCACTGAGTGGTGACAGTGGCTCCTCCCCCACTGAGTGGTGACAGTGGCTCCTCCCCCACTGAGTGGTGACAGTGGCTCCTCCCCCACTGAGTGGTGACAGTGGCTCCTCCCCCACTGAGTGGTGACAGTGGCTCCTCCCCCACTGAGTAGTGACAGTGGCTCCTCCCCCACTGAGTGGTGACAGTGGCTCCTCCCCCACTGAGTGGTGACAGTGGCTCCCCCCCCCCCCCATGCCAACTAGGACGCTTCACATTAATATTGATAGTCTTTATCTTTCATCTCCGTTCCCTAAGTACGGCGGACCCAGACCGGAGCATTATGGAGATCGTTGGCATTTGGGGGAACTCGGAATATCATAGAACTGGAGGGTATTTACCCTTCCCTGGACAATTATGATTTTTTTTTAAATTCCAAGAGGATAATGGAATTAATGGGCATGTGGGGAAGCCCGAAGTATTGTCGGTGTCGTAAGTACTTGAGTTTTATCTGGAAATTTTCTTGACATGGAAGCTTTCTGGAGATGGTGGATACTCTGTGCACCGAGCTTGAGCTTCTACCAGTGACAGCTTCCTGGCTATGGCTTACCTCAGGCTCTCCAAATGTCTCCATGGACACACGGCACGAAGAGATGACTATAATAAAATGGATATACATTTAATTGGGCTCTGACTGGAAGTGTCAATGCTCTTGGTTGAACTCTGCCTTATTAAACGCCATGGGGAACGCCTGTCTGACTGCACCTCTACGAGAATGCACTCCTTCACAGCTACCTGCTCTTCTGCCGTGAACGCCTGAGTGGTGGGTAAACGCATCAATGAGTAAATATCAGCGAATGACCACCCCCCCCCCCCCCTCTTTCTTAAGACCGGCTAATAATGAACGCCTTGAAACACTTATTTTGAATTAACGCCATTTAAAAAAGTAGCCATAATAAAGACCTTCTGGTTGAACGCGAACTCGACACATGCCTACCCATATTCTCACCCCCCCCCCCCCCCTCACACAAATACTTAGAGATGCGCGCGCACCCACACCCACGTGCGCCTCCCGGGGTAGTGTGGTTCTTCAGGTGAAGGTAACGAATAAGTCGAGTCGTTCTCTGAATGTATCCCTTTCTCTCCAAGCCTCCACCAGATAACGTCAAATCACCTTACATTAGCCTCTTCTCCATTGTTCAAAAGGATCGAATTCCATTAGGGAGGAGAGCCCCGCTTGCCTCCTGCACAATGCACTCCTCCCGCTAGACAAATCTTCTGCGCCAGACACATTCCATGCGCTGTCCACGACGCATCTCATTAAATGGACGAGGACAGTTTCTATTTTTCTCAACTTGAATCAACACCGATTGTTTACTTTCCTTCAACTGTCTGTCTCCGTCTGAGTGACTCTCCTGTGCTTGTCACTTCCGCACCCTCTAATATTATTATTTTCTTTTTCGTCTTGTGTAATATTTCTCATATGCATTAAGATTATATATAAATTTATTAAAAACTCTCATATATTATATATATATATATATATATATATATATATATATATATATATATATATATATATATATATATATATAAAAGTTTGTGAGGGTACCACCTCTGGTGCCAATGTGGGGACCCATAGCCTCGGAGAAGAAAATAAAAAGTATTCAGAGGAGACCTTGTGGTTTCTCACTGAACACTAATATATATATATATATATATATATATATATATATATATATATATATATATATATATATATATATATATATATATATATATAGGGAAGGGAGTACCACCTCTGGCTGGAAGAAGGGGGACCCATAGCCTCGGAGGAAACCACACATAACGCATTGGAGGGAATGTGGGTCCCCTCCAATACAGTTTCTGTGTGCTTTTCTCCTACCACCCCCTTCCCCTTTTTTATATATATATATATATATATATATATATATATATATATATATATATATATATATATATATATATATATATATATATATATATATATATATATATATATATATATTGCTAGACACCATATCGTAGATAACATTTCATTCAGTTGGCCATCAAGCCGCCAAACCCCGTGTTTATGAATGAAAACGGTTCATACACGACTCACAACTGATGACATGTGTACTTTTCACAAGCATGCCTCGCTGACGACCTCTGTTCGAATCTCTGTTCGAATCGCAACTTACGAAAGCAGCAGTCAGCAGCTCTACCCACTGAGCCACCAGCACCCACAATATGGAAGGATTCCAGAGACACCCATCTGCTGTCCAACTGGAACTTTAAGCCTTCAATTTATATTTTGCTTAACAGTTACACATAATTCAGCCAATACCAACTCAACACATAAATCAAAACCAACTCCTCCTTAGTTCAGTAAATACTATTTCAACCATCACCACCAGTTTACCATATCTTTCAACATTTTATCATATTTCATTCATCACCAGTTCACCACAGTTCAGTCATTACCAGTTCACCACAGTTCAGTCATTACCAGTTCACCACAGTTCAGTCATTACCAGTTCACCACAGTTCAGTCATCACCAGCTCACCACAGTTCAGTCATTACCAGTTCACCACAGTTCAGTCATCACCAGCTCACCACAGTTCTGTCATCACCAGTTCACCACAGTTCAGTCATCACCAGTTCAACACAGTTCAGACATCACCAGATATCCGCCGTTCTTCTAATACGTCTTCTATCATTAAACTTTCTAAAATGTCAATCTATTAAACAGGTACTTATATACTCAAAAATTAATTGTATAAAGTTCAAATAAAAACAACTAGCTCAAGTTCCTTGTTTTATCAAGAGACACAAAGCACGGATGTATACAAAGACCCTTAATCCAACACTCGCACAAACACTTTTTTCCATAAATTATGCACCGATATATCATAAGAGGGAGACATATAATGCCACGACATAAAAAAATACATTATATATGTTTGCGTGGCCTAAGTGTTAACGTGTGATCACATTCTCTTTCCTCTTACGTATATTACACAACCACAGGTTCATGTGATCCCCGCGTGGTCGAGTTCGGAGGAAAATTGGCAAGATATTATCCGTCTTTTGTTTGTGTTCACAAACAGAACTGACACGACACCACTGCGCTGCACGTAAATCTTCACCCCCAGCAAACGCGGGAGGAATCTTCCAATGCTGCTTCTGCTCTGAAGGAGGAACCCGTCCTCTCAACTAGTACGTCTCGGTTCGTTCAGTATCGTCTCCATCATACAAATTACAAAAGTACTATGAAAAGTAACGGCCCACAAATATCCACATTTTCTATGAAACAGTTGGTGCTTGAGTTCGTGCATATCTAGCGAGGTTAGCACTTTGTATTTTGTTCGTGTGACAAATCCCGAGAAAAGGCTGGCTTGTATACCCTCACGCAAATCGTCCGGTCATTCACCTCTCCAATCTTCACCGTCCAAGCCTGATGGTCTTCGGTTCATCGTCCACTAACTTTACCAGCTGCATTTATCGCTCTTATTGTTCTGGCTTCTTCGATAATCTCAAGTCTTCAGTCTGAAAACCTTTAATTTCTCTCTTACAATTGAAGATATTGGTCTGGGTGCCCTAAACGACCCTCATAAATAATATCTTGACTCTTCAACTGATCCGGTGACAGAGTAGCAGCTTGAAAATCAACTGTTCTTAATAACCTGGACCAGTTTTTCCGTCACCTATACGTGTTGAAGATCACCTTAAACGTGCTCTCAAAATTATCCATCTTTTGTTATCCACTGATCCCACAGTCCACGACCTCACTCCCACAATCCACGCCACCACCCTTCCACAGTCCACGCCACCCTCCCACAATCATCAAGCCTCCCATTCACATCTGTCACTTTCGTCTGGTGACTCGGCAAGTCTTAAGAATTTCTATCATTATCTTCACCTGGTGACTATTGGTTCTCCAGGCATGATGCATGATGCTGTGCTGATCAAGTCGACGAGATTATCACTGGGGAATGGTAGCTTTCTCTCAGATAAACCCATCTCCGTCATCGCATTTAGTTCAGAATCCTGCTTCTTATCATCTGTGGTATCCCTCTGGTTTCCATTCTATCTCCGCATTGATTTATATTATTCATTACCGATCTTTCTGAGAGCACTTCAAGATCTATATCCACTCTAACTCTGACGATTCCACTTTGCATACAACAACATATTTCAGACACGGTCTTTCTCTTACACCTCTCCATGAGTCTGCCATCTTGCAGTCAAGTTTTTTTCCAACATCTGTCCTACTTTCTATCTCACTGAAGAAGATCTTCGTAAAACATTGTTTCTCATATATTAGAGCAAACTTTTATAGTGCTTATATCAATTTGAAAACAATTTATCTTGAACCTCACAGTCACGGCTTGACAACCATCATTATTACGGTGCTTTTCATTTCTCAAAGCTTCGGAATTTTGACGCTCATGTTGAAAGTTTAACATTTGCATTACGTGGGTGGACAGGTTAACTTTACATTCATGCGAAATCTATAAATGTCTTAAAGATGCTTGAAATTACCTCAGGCTCAATGTTATATCTTTCTCTTCGGTGAGTGGCGTTGTTAGCGCTTCACTCGTCCTCGTCTTTAGTACTGCCTTCTCACTCGTCCTCGTCTTGAGTACTGCCTTCTCACTCGTCCTCGTCTTGAGTACTGTCTTCTCACTCGTCCTCGTCTTGAGTGATGTTCTCCTAATCATCCTCGTCTTGAGTACTCCTCTCTCGTACTGAATTCAGATGAAATAAATTCTACCGTCCCATAAAGTGCCTTAAATAACTAAACTTCTCATTCTGAATCTTCAGCCTCCCAGAGAACAGGTGTTCTCTCGCGTCGTCTGCTACTTACAGTGACTCTTGCTTTCAGGACAATGAGAACTCATGGATGGTCACCTGATATTCTCAGCATTACGTACTTTCTCACAGATGCTTCTCTGTTAATCCTAGAATATGATAGCATTCCGTTGCCTATGAACATCCCGAGGATAACAAACTCCTTTATTTTATCTCTCATGACACCTACAATATTGCTTTTACAACTTCAACAATGAGTAATGAATTAAAAATTTCCCTTGCTGTAGGTTATTGCTATACACACAATATGGTATCTGCAGCGAGCGCTCTACGCCACAGCAACAATGAATATTGTGCAGGGTCATGTGCTGAAGGTGTTGTCTTTGGTTCTACGCATCAATGATCTACGAGAGAACCGAAGGCACCGAGAACCTCGGTATCTACTGAGGTTCTCGGGCATATGAGAATATAGCATATTCTCTATGCTTTATCGTTCGTTTCACAAGAATTGTTTTTTTTTTTTAGAAAAATATATAAATTCAGGAAAACTCGGCTTATTAGGCAACTTGGACTATTAGGTACAATATGTGTGTGTGTGTGTGTGTGTGTGTGTGTGTGTGTGTGTGTGTGTGTGTGTGTGTGTGTGTGTGTGTGTGTGTGTGTGTGTGTGTGTGTGTGTGTGTGTGTACTCACCTAGTTGTGCTTGCGAGGGTTGAGCTTTCGCTCGTTGATTCCCGCCTCTCAACTGTTGTACAGATAAGATTCCTGAGCCTATTTGGCTCCATCTTATCTACATTTGAAACTATATAGAGTCTGTCTCAACCATATCACTGCCTAATGCATTCCATCTGTTAACTACTCTGACACTGAAGAAGTTTTTTCTAACGTCCTGCCCACACACACACACACACACGCGCACATACACACACACGCACTCACACACACACGCACTTACACTCACACATACATACATACACACACACACACAGGTTTGCAACGAGACTCGTCCCAGAGCTACGAGGGATGGGGTATGAGGAGCGCCTGAGGGAACTGTGCCTTACGACACTAGAAAGAAGAAGGGAGAGGGGGGACATGATAGGAACGTATAAGATACTCAGAGGGATTGATAGAGTGGACATAGACGAAATGTTCACACGGAATAGTAACAGAACGAGGGGACATGGATGGAAGCTTGAAACTCAGATGAGTCACAGAGATGTTAGGAAGTTTTCTTTTAGCGTGAGAGTAGTGGGAAAATGGAATGCACTTCAGGAACAGGTTGTGGAAGCAAATACTATTCATAATTTTAAAACCAGGTATGATAGGGAAATGGGACAGGAGTCATTGCTGTAAACAACCGATGCTCGAAAGGCGGGATCCAAGAGTCAATGCTCGATCCTGCAGACACAACTAGGTGAGTACAACTAGGTGAGTACACACACACACGGGGGCCTCGCGGCTGAGTAGACAGCCCTCAGGTGTCTTAGTTCTAAGAGCCCGGGTTCGATTCCCAACCGAGGCAGAAACAATCCTTGGCTCATTTGGGTACTCAGTTTCCACCTGTGTCCCCTTGTTCTTGTACCACCCGTGCTAACCAATTTATCTTTATCTACCTTGTAAATTCTTCTGAGAATTTTATAGGTAGTGTTCATGTCTCCCCTTACCTCTTCAATCTTCCAGGGTTGTGAGGTTCAGTTCCAGTAATCTTTCCTCGTAGCTCATTCCTCTCAGCTCGGGGACTAGCCTGGTGGCATACCTCGGAACCTTTTCTAACCTCGTTTTGTGCTTGACTTGATGTGGACACCACGCTGGAGCCGCATATTCCAGTATTGATCTGATATATGAGGTATACAAGGTTCTGAATGATTCCTTACACAAGTTCCTGAAGGTAGTTCTTATTTTCGCTAGCCTTGCAAACGCCGCCGATATTCTTTTGATATGGGCTTCAGGAACATGTGTAGTGTGATATGAACCCCCAGATCTTTCTCTCTTCCTAACTCCTGAAGGATTTCCTTTCCCAGCTGGTACCTTGTGTTCGGCCTCCTGCTCCCTACGCCTGTCTTCATCACTTTGCACTTGCTCGAGATAATCTCTAGTAGCCATTTGTTGGACCAGTCCTTCAGTCTGTCCATGTCATCCTGTAGCCTCTAGCTGTCCTCCTATGGCTTAATCCTCCTCATAGTTTTAGCATCATCAGCAAATATTGAGAGGAATGAGTCTATACCTTCTGGAAGATCATTCACGTATATCAGAAACACGATAGATCCGAGTACAGGCCCCTGTGGGACTCTGCTGGTGACATAATGCCAGTTTAAGGTTTCACAGTAACTCTTTGCTTCCTGTTGTTTAGGTACTCCCTTATCCACGGGAGCGCCCTACCGCTTACTCCAGCTTGTGCAAGTCTCTTATGGGGTACTGTGTCAAAAGCTTTCTGACAGTAAGAAAATACAGTCTGCCCATTCTTCTCTTTCTTGCTTAATGCTTGTTGCTTGGTCAAAGAATTCTATTAAACCTGTGAGACACGACTTGCCACCATAAACCCTTGCTGGTGGTGTGTTACAAAGTCCCTTCTCTCCAGATGTGCTACAAGGCTTTTTCTCACGAAATTCTCCATCACCTTGCATGGTATACTAGTTAAGGACACCGGCCTGTAGTTTAAGGCCTCCTGCCTACCCCCCCCCCCTTTTTTTGTATATTGGCAATACGTTAGCTGTCTTCCAACTCCCTGGTAGGTCTCCTGTTTCTAGTGACTTGTTATACACCATAAATAATGGTATGCAAAGTGCTTCTGCCCCCTCTTTTAGCATCCATGGTGAGATTCAATCAGGTCCAACAGCCTTAGTCACGCCTAGATCGAGCAGAAACCTCCTAACCTCATCTCTGGTAATTTAAATATTTTCCAAGTCTGGTTGGTTTATCGCCACCCCTCTTAATGTAGGGACTTCTCCATGTTCTTTTGTGAAGACCTCCTGGAATCTCTAGTTGAGTTCTTCACACATCTTTGTCATTCTCTGTGTGCCCATCCTCTTCCTTTTTCAGTTTCATCACCTGTTCTTTCACTGTTGTTTTCCTCCTGATGTGACTGTATAGCAGTTTTGGTTGGGTCTTGGCTTTATCTGCTATGTCATTTTTAAATTGCCTATCTGCTTCTTACCTCACACACTGAGGAACCCATTTCTGGCCTTCTGGTCTCTCTCTCCCTCTCTCTCTGCTCCTTGGTGTCCTGTTATTTATGTAGTTTCTCCATGCCCTTGTGCTTAGTGTGTGTGTGTGGGGGGGGGGGGGGGGTTAAATCACGATGAAATTGAACACGTGATAAATAGTGTGAGAATGTCTGATCATGAAGGAAAATGAGACAGAAAATTCATTAAGGCATTCCCTGTCTCATATGTACTGTATATTGTAATCTTAGATGGGATTATTATATATCGGGATTGGCCAGTCATAGCAGAAACAGCAGCTCATCACCTGTTGATGTAGCCTTCTGTGTACCCCACGCACAGCTGTCCACATGGTTTATGAACAAAGAGGGTCAGTAAACCTATATCTAAGGAATACATTTTTGACAATGTGACATACACCTCCATACTGTGTCCTCACACTAACTTGGGTGTCGAACGCGAACTCTGTAGAAGCTCACACACAGAAATCACACTAACGTGATGCATCAAATGAACAAATCCACAAGGGCCATGATCATCGTCACGGCCCTTGTGGATTTGTTCTGTAGAAGCTCTGCCTTTCTCAATTAAGATGATGATACTTTGTGGAGGGAAGAATAGCCTAAGCGACTCTATCTTTTTGGGACGTATTTTATTAATCAATAAACTTACCTTAATTTGAAGATGTTACTCAGCTTCACAAATTTTGTACGTGTTCTTGTCCTCCGCCCATATAATTTTTAGTGAAAATTTGTGAATTTAAGAGAAAAGACGAAGTAAAATGTTGAAGATTCAACAAGTGATGGACGTCTAAATACTGTTTAACGAACTTAGATAAAAAATCAGATATTTGAATTTTCAAAGGAGTTATTGCAGTGCTAAAGATATACAAGGTATGTCGTCATTTTAAGGCCAATCACGCCAATAAGTATATTATGCACCTGCATCTTGGTGAAGTGCTTCACCATTAATAACGTTGTCCGCCCATCACAATACTTGCCAACCCGGGTCTAGGACTCTAGGCCACAAAACATGAGTGACTGGGAAGATAAACTGTTCCGACATGCAAAAAGGAATGGTTCACGGCCCTGAGTTTCTAGATCTGTAGTCATGATGAATGAGCGCTCTTAACCAGCTGCCCTCACACATCTTCGTGCGCAGATATGATACGAGTGCGTTTTTGGACAGCCAATTTGCAGTCGACAGTAAACTCTTGGTTGTAGGGTCACGATATAGGGGCATTATCTGGTACAAAACTAAGGTTTACATATAACATTAGTTAAAGAAACCCTCTTACACTAGACTAGCAAAATTCTGTGTAATATAAAGCACAGGTATTGTTTGGAGCAGGTGCGACACCAACTCTCTATAACCACTTCCGCAAGTGTCCATCCTGGACACCCGGGCCTTCACATAAATGGCCTCGGACATGTACTGCATACAAATATCTTGACTAGTCACTTATATCGTCTGGTGTCCTAAGGTTAGTTACAAAATACAAACCTACGATTGATTTTATTATTAACGGACAAGTTTAGCAATCATTTATAATATTCTGTGGGTCATCTTGAAGATTCCTGTTATCCTCTATGATCGTTCCACAGATTCTTGAAGATATACAAAGAACGTTATCTCCCTAACAACACCAGAGACGTAAAACAACACCAACTTTTTATCAAATGTGGGCAAGTATGGATGTAGTCTCAATATGGAATCTTACATACCCAAGAGCAGAATACTGTCAAACTGGGAAAATCCTATTTACCATACATATACGTTCACTCATACAGTTACTGTCCAGACCCGATGTGTTGAATTTTACTGAATGACACAATAGTATTCGCAAAACTAGTACTTTTTGCCTGTGGTGACCCGCATATTACATAATTATCATTGTACATATACATGCATATAAAACAAGAAGCAAATTATTAACAAATATTAAAACCATCACACGTTAATATGCTTTTTTTTATAAGGAATAAAAGCTAACTTAAAAGTGGAATTTCTGTGGTGCTGTGGGCAAGACGAAGGTCTGAAGGGTGTAGCATTATCGTCAGCCAGAGCGCTGTGAGGCAAGGTCAAGATACTCCTGAAGGTGGTGAAGCAGGAGGTGGGTGGCATGAGGCAGATATCCTCAACGATGCCTACCATCCACAAGCTCCGGCTTCTCTTGTATAATCCCAGTTTCATTGTTCCTGGCTTTTATGGCACAGTGGGACGTGTATGACTGGGGCTGCCGTCAACAATGCAACAGTAGAGCTGGCAGAGCTCATTATGCAATTACCATAATCATTATTGGTGAGTAACTCATGAAGACCCGGACAGTGTGGGTGATGGTGGGAGGGGACAAGCACTCCACCACACAGTGTGGGTGATGGTGGGAGGGGACAAGCACTCCACCACACAGTGTGGGTGATGGTGGGAGGGGACAAGCACTCCACCACACAGTGTGGGTGATGGTGGGAGGGGACAAGCACTCCACCACACAGTGTGGGTGATGGTGGGAGGGGACAAGCACTCCACCACACAGTGTGGGTGATGGTGGGAGGGGACAAGCACTCCACCACACAGTGTGGGTGATGGTGGGAGTGGACAAGCACTCCACCAGTGTGGGTGATGGTGGGAGGGGACAAGCACTCCACCAGTGTGGGTGATGGTGGGAGGGGACAAGCACTCCACCAGTGTGGGTGATGGTGGGAGGGGACAAGCACTCCACCAGTGTGGGTGATGGTGGGAGGGGACAAGCACTCCACCAGTGTGGGTGATGGTGGGAGGGGACAAGCACTCCACCAGTGTGGGTGATGGTGGGAGGGGACAAGCACTCCACCAGTGTGGGTGATGGTGGGAGTGGACAAGCACTCCACCAGTGTGGGTGATGGTGGGAGGGGACAAGCACTCCACCAGTGTGGGTGATGGTGGGAGGGGACAAGCACTCCACCAGTGTGGGTGATGGTGGGAGGGGACAAGCACTCCACCAGTGTGGGTGATGGTGGGAGTGGACAAGCACTCCACCAGTGTGGGTGATGGTGGGAGGGGACAAGCACTCCACCAGTGTGGGTGATGGTGGGAGGGGACAAGCACTCCACCACACAGTGTGGGTGATGGTGGGAGGGGACAAGCACTCCACCACACAGTGTGGGTGATGGTGGGAGGGGACAAGCACTCCACCACACAGTGTGGGTGATGGTGGGAGGGGACAAGCACTCCACCACACAGTGTGGGTGATGGTGGGAGGGGACAAGCACTCCACCACACAGTGTGGGTGATGGTGGGAGGGGACAAGCACTCCACCACACAGTGTGGGTGATGGTGGGAGGGGACAAGCACTCCACCACACAGTGTGGGTGATGGTGGGAGGGGACAAGCACTCCACCACACAGTGTGGGTGATGGTGGGAGGGGACAAGCACTCCACCACACAGTGTGGGTGATGGTGGGAGGGGACAAGCACTCCACCACACAGTGTGGGTGATGGTGGGAGGGGACAAGCACTCCACCACACAGTGTGGGTGATGGTGGGAGGGGACAAGCACTCCACCACACAGTGTGGGTGATGGTGGGAGGGGACAAGCACTCCACCACACAGTGTGGGTGATGGTGGGAAGGGACAAGCACTCCACCACACAGTGTGGGTGATGGTGGGAGGGGACAAGCACTCCACCACACAGTGTGGGTGATGGTGGGAGGGCGACAAACACACTCCCTCCACCATCTTCTCTTACAAAAGGATTCCTAAGAAATACTTTCTAATTTATCAAGATCCGTCGTAAAATGTGGGCAGATGTCCCAAGCTTGTTAATGGCTAATAGGATAATAGAGTATAAATGGTTGGAGATATGCAACTTGTGGCAACGATCAAGCCTCCGTGTACAAAAAGTTGCACTAATAACCGGTCTCTTGACAAATGACAAAATTGCTATCGTAAGATCTCCAGGCCAAGACAATGGCCAACATTCCGCATCTGATGAACTAACCGGATGGCTGATGACATGGCCGCTGCTGCCAGAGTTACGATATACATACTAAGCATACGACCTGCCCCCCATTACCACGTGATAATAATTCTACCTAATATCTAGGAATTTCAACCTTGTTTTCATGCCGGTTGAATATTTTCTAAAACCATTTAGAAAACGGGGAAAAATATGGTCTTTGATATCAAAGTGATTAAGAAAACTAGGGAAAAGTTTGTTCAACGCCTTTTTCATGTGTTATATAATCAAATGCTAATAAGATAAGTGGTCACCTTTAAAACGCGCGTTGATTGGTGCCTTGTTTCGGGAGGACAAAGCCTTGGAGCTTGCATCCAGCCAATCAGCGCCGAGCATGCTGGCCAGTAAGGGTGTTTTTATCAGCCCAACACCCTGACTTCGTTAGTGTCCGCAAGATAAGCAGAGGAGCGAGCACTCATGACCTCGCTACACTGCACTCGCTTCACTTGTTCATTCATTAAGATTATCTCTGGCACCAGGTTGACTGTCAGGTGGGGGGCCGTGAGGCGAGGTGCGGGACGGCCCTCCACCAGGGAGAGCAACACACACACCATCTGAGGCGTGGGGGCGCTTGGGGAGCAGGAGGGGGCGAGGGCCAGCCGCAACCTGCCGCCCGAGCAACAAATACTCGTCTAATTGAACTTGTGCTGTTTGGTCCCGCCTCTCACCTTCCACAGCAACCACAATTCTGGTTGGCTTGGACTTAAATTGGTCAGCGCAAGCGTCTCACAACCGAATGGTCTCTGGTTCGAAACCCGAGGAGGACGAGACATTTGGGCACGTTTCCTTACACCTGATGTCTCTGATCACTTAGCAGTAATTAAATACCCAGGAGTTAGGCAGCTGTTGTGTGTTGCACCTTGGGAAAAGTCAGACATTAACCTATGGAAAACCTCGATGAGCTTAACAGACTTTCTGTCCCTGACAGGAATCATTCCAATTTTGTTAGCATGCGGCTGTTCTACAGTAAACGCCCAGAGCAACAAACTTATATGGTAATGATATGTTTTCGTCCTTATCTTATTAATGAATCACTTGTATGATATTCACTACACACGTGGCTGCCCACCTGACGGTGTTGTCAGTACGATGCTGCCCTTAGTACTCACCTAGTTGTGGTGGTGGACGCCGCCACGCTCGTCTGATTACACACCCGCCACCTCGTATCTTAGATATCCATTACTGCAGTGTATCAGTATTCAGGGTGGCAGGCCACTACACCCTTCACACACTCAACGCTAGTTGCCTCACACTGCGGCTTCTTGAGTCATGCTTCTCACATCAACGCTAGAGTGGCCTCACACTGCGGCTTCTTGAGTCATGCTTCTCACATCAACGGCAACTTAGGAGAACGGGCTGTTTAGAGAGCACCAGAGTGGGTCCACTAGGCAGGTCCTCTCCCACCCTCCACATCTTGTATTATTATTATTATTATTATTCATAATATTATTATCATCATTTTTACGGTTGATTCGTTGTTTTAATGTATTCTTATCTAAGGCTGGGTTCCGTCATTGGTTTCCTATACTGAAAACTGATCAAAGTTTTCTGAACCATATAATAATTGATTTTACTTTATATTAGTAAGTTAATCATATTATATATTATTTATTAAAACTGCCAGTATTGTACAATTATTATAGTTTAATTTTTTCCATTCTGGTGTACATTTCTTATTGTTAATATCATGAGTTTTGTTAATGTTAACATGAATTATCATTTATTTCAGCGATGTTTATAATACGATTAACATAATTTTACCCATCAAATATTTTACTTTTGATTAGCCGCTTAATATTTCGTTCAATTTGGTACTATTCTTCGTATATTATAATGTATAAGATATTTAGTTAAGGTTATGATTCATATTTACACATTATCACTCGTGTTATATTTCATACATTATTCATGTAATATTTCATACATTATTCATGTAATATTTCATACATTATTCATGTAATATTTCATACATTATTCATGTAATATTTCATACATTATTCATGTAATATTTCATACATTATTCATGTAATATTTCATACATTATTCATGTAATATTTCATACATTATTCATGTAATATTTCATACATTATTCATGTAATATTTCATACATTATTCATGTAATATTTCATACATTATTCATGTAATATTTCATACATTATTCATCTACTAGTTCAGTGAGGTTTGAAATACTGTTCCCGGTGTAGGGACGTGGTGACCCAATCAGGTGGCGGAGTCCCCAGCACTAGAGTTAGAAGATGAGGCTGGAGAGATGGGGCTTGGGAGATGGGGGTGGGGAGATGGGGGTGGGGAGATGGGGGTGGGAAGATGGGGGAGGGGAGATGGGGGTGGGGAGATGTGGGTGGGAGGCTGTAGGGATGGGGGGTTCGAGACTCATTCCCCCCCCCCCCTCCCCCCAAAAAATATCTCCCAGCCTATCAACGACGGACTCAAGGCAGTGACTGAGTAACTAGCAAAGCTCTTGTTAAAATATTATACAGCAAATATTTCATTTGTGGCATATGGCTCGCAACGGTCTCGGACCCACCACTGGAACTGTACCTGACTGTGCCCATAAAACCCTTTAGATCCCGATACTCAAAGCTGCTTGTTAGAAATGTGTTCTGTCACTGGTGGTTTATGGCAGCTTACATATTCTAACACGGTCGAATATTTTGTGTAGAGCTCAAAGCTTATAATTGTTAGCAAAGCTCACCTCTTATCTGGAACTTTTTATCGTATTTTCGTATTCCCTCTCACTATCCTCCTTCCCCTCCTCCATCCATCCATCTATGTTAATCCTTCCTTACCTCTCTCTCTCTCTCAATCTCCACCTGCCTGTTTCTTCCAACCATCCAATTCCTTCTCTGTGGTGCCAGAGCTGAAGGGACTCACCTCCGAAAAATGGCTGAAAGAACTTAATATTGCTTTCGTTGAGTGAAAGACTTAACAGTCCAGACATCATAACGTACACAATACAGCATTGAGGGAAACAATATTGACGGAATATTCCCTCAATATTGTGGGAACTGGCTATAAAGAGAGATTAACGAGTGCCACTGCATATGCTTACAGGTTCCTGAAGATGAGAGGAAATGTATGTCAGCACTGTGGAGAAATGACCGACAAACCGCTGGAACATTATCTAACACAGTGCACAGTTACAAACCCATTAAGATTTCAACTTAGATTCAGCAGAGCAGAAGAAGTTGTTAAACACATGGGACAAAATCTTACTGAAGCGACCATACAACTCATAAATACTCATTCTTCGCCCAAGTAAAACAGAAACAAGCAACACTTAGTGGGCCAGCCAGAGGATTAGGGCCCGCGGCAGGAATTTCCCTGAAAAAAAAGGTTGGAAATTTGGGAGCTAGAGAGATAATGCTTGACCCTACAAACACATTTAGGTGAGAAGACAAACAAACCACTGCTAAACACACACAAAACGCGCTCACAAACTAAGACACACATAATCCCAAACATACTCACACAAACCCTCCACACAGTCACCCTCCCCCCCCCCCACACACACACCAACCGATTATTCTATATTAAAAACAATAATACTATATGGACAAATGCATGTGGCGTGTCGACATTCATTAAACAATACAATCAATCAGGAGGAGAGCAGAAGTACCACACTGGATATTACAAGCCGCACGCCACAACAGTTTACCTAGCACAGCAAATGTAAATCGTATGACAATCGTATGACATTTACAGATCATATTTGACCGCTCTCCGTTAGTGTGGCCACGGGGTCGTTAGCTACACAATACCTCTCAACACACTGGCCCACCGCTACCAACCACACTTCTGGTAACGATCACAGCTACGGTAACAATGGAATGCTATGAGACAGTTATTTATCCAAGTAAATAAAGCACAATGCCACAAGAACCGTCAGACTGGTGGACATGGCGGTGACCCGCGGGTCCTGCGTCAAGGTTGTGCTGACCCGCGGGTCTTGCGTCAAGGTTGTGCTGACCCGAGCCTCTTGCGTCAAGGTTGTGCTGACCCGAGCCTCTTGCGTCAAGGTTGTGCTGATCCTCGGGTCTTGCGTCAAGGTTGTGCTGACCCGCGGGTCTTGCGTCAAGGTTGTGCTGACCCGAGCCTCTTGCGTCAAGGTTGTGCTGACCCGAGCCTCTTGCGTCAAGGTTGTGCTGACCCGCGGGTCTTGCGTCAAGGTTGTGCTGACCCGCGGGTCTTGCGTCAAGGTTGTGCTGACCCGCGAGTCTTGCGTCAAGGTTGTGCTGACCCGCGGGTCTTGCGTCAAGGTTGTGCTGACCCGCGAGTCTTGCGTCAAGGTTGTGCTGACCCGCGGGTCTTGCGTCAAGGTTGTGCTGACCCGCGGGTCTTGCGTCAAGGTTGTGCTGACCCGAGCCTCTTGCGTCAAGGTTGTGCTGACCCGCGAGTCTTGCGTCAAGGTTGTGCTGACCCGCGGGTCTTGCGTCAAGGTTGTGCTGACCCGCGAGTCTTGCGTCAAGGTTGTGCTGACCCGAGCCTCTTGTGTCAAGGTTGTGCTCACCCGAGCCTCTTGCGTCAAGGTTGTGCTGACCCGCGGGTCTTGCGTCAAGGTTGTGCTGACCCGCGGGTCTTGCGTCAAGGTTGTGCTGACCCGCGAGTCTTGCGTCAAGGTTGTGCTGACCCGCGGGTCTTGCGTCAAGGTTGTGCTGACCCGCGAGTCTTGCGTCAAGGTTGTGCTGACCCGAGCCTCTTGCGTCAAGGTTGTGCTGACCTGCGGGTCTTGCGTCAAGGTTGTGCTGACCCGAGCCTCTTGCGTCAAGGTTGTGCTGACCTGCGGGTCTTGCGTCAAGGTTGTGCTGACCCGAGCCTCTTGCGTCAAGGTTGTGCTGACCCGCGAGTCTTGCGTCAAGGTTGTGCTGACCCGCGAGTCTTGCGTCAAGGTTGTGCTGACCCGCGGGTCTTGCGTCAAGGTTGTGCTGACCCGCGAGTCTTGCGTCAAGGTTGTGCTGACCCGCGAGTCTTGCGTCAAGGTTGTGCTGACCCGCGGGTCTTGCATCAAGGTTGTGCTGACCCGCGAGTCTTGCGTCAAGGTTGTGCTGACCCGCGGGTCTTGCGTCAAGGTTGTGCTGACCCGCGGGTCTTGCGTCAAGGTTGTGCTGACCCGCGAGTCTTGCGTCAAGGTTGTGCTGACCCGCGAGTCTTGCGTCAAGGTTGTGCTGACCCGCGGGTCTTGCGTCAAGGTTGTGCTGACCCGCGAGTCTTGCGTCAAGGTTGTGCTGACCCGCGGGTCTTGCGTCAAGGTTGTGCTGACCCGCGGGTCTTGCGTCAAGGTTGTGCTGACCCGCGAGTCTTGCGTCAAGGTTGTGCTGACCCGCGAGTCTTGCGTCAAGGTTGTGCTGACCCGCGGGTCTTGCGTCAAGGTTGTGCTGACCCGCGAGTCTTGCGTCAATGTTGTGCTGACCCGCGAGTCTTGCATCAAGGTGGTGGTGAACATTCTCCATGACAAGACAACGTTACATTGAGCGTTATCCTCCAATACTGACAAGAGTGAAGCTGAGCTACAGCAGTGTTTTGAACAGTAAATATTGAGCTACACAGTGCTGCGGTGATGCTTTGTGAGGAATATGCTCGGTGGACACAGTATCCAAGAGCAACGCCCAATCAACGTTAACTCAACGTTGAATAAACGTAGATAAGTTAGATTTAACATGGAACCAACGGTACACTTGGATATTGTGCCCATTGGGTGACTCAGTGCTGCCCAAGTGTTTTAACTATAGTGAATTCATGATGTGTTGGTACCGTCAAGAGGTCACGGATAAGGTGAAAGATACTCATGTGGAAATGTTGCACACACTCTAAAATTACAAGTGTGAGCATGAGTTTCGATTTTTGTTTATCCTGTTCTTCAAAAGTACAGCACGGTGTGAATGGTTCTCCATCAGTTGCAACAAATGCCATGGCCAGCAGAATGGAGAACCTCCGTGATTGACTGATGAATTTATCAGTGACAAACCCAGCTACACACCAAGTGTGAAAACCCGTCCTCTCAACTAATGTGCTATCTTGAACGCTATGGTCCACCCCAAGGCTAGGGGACACGCTCAAGGCTAGGGGACATGCTCAAGGCTGAGGACACGCTCAAAGCTAGGGGACACGCTCAAGGCTAGGGGACATGCTCAAGGCTGAGGACACGCTCAAGGCTGAGGACACGCTCAAGGCTAGGGGACACGCTCAAGGCTAGGGGACACGCTCAAAGCTAGGCGACACGCTCAAGGCTAGGGGACACGCTCAAGGCTAGGGGACATGCTCAAGGCTAGGGGACATACTCAAGGCTGAGGACACGCTCAAAGACGAGGGTACACGCTCCAAGACTCAAGGATGGAGGGGGGGGGGGACACGCTAAAAGATGAGTACATATTTAAGGCTATGTATACACTCAATGATGGGAACTCTTTAAAACTCTAAACTCATAGTTACAGATGCAAATAAAGTCATCTTAGGGGACGCACTCAAGGCACTAGAAACATCCTTACACAATCAAGAGGACTGTAAAGGCGCGTGCTACTCCACAAACATACTAGGAAACGTCCTGAGGCCGCAGGATTCACTAAAAGAATCATATAAGAAAATATAACGCCTTTAACCAACTAGGTGTTATCATAGTTCCCAAACACCAGAATCTTAGCCCGAATATCGACCATAGTTCAGATACATTCCTCTGCACTCGATCCCAGGATGAGGTCCCACGCTGAGGATCCGCGCTGAGGTCTCACGCTGAGGTGCCACATTGAGGTCCCATGCTGAGGTCCCACGCTGAGGTCCCACGCTGAGGTCCCACGCTGAGGTCCCATGCTGAGGACCTATGCTGAGGTACTCCACATTATAGTATTTAGCCACACAATAGCACGGTAAAAAGTGGTCCTGATGTATATTGCATCAAGCATATGAACACCGCGCGACACCTGGATACGCCTCTAGTGCCGGCCCTTAAAATGCCTGAGAGGAGGGAGGAGGTCTCTTCTGGTAGTGAGGTATGCAATGGAGGTTCGCAGGCAACTCCTTCTCTCAACTAACAGGTCGCGTTTTGTACGTTATGGTAACCAACGTTACAAATACAACCTACTACGAAAGGTAACAGCTAACAAATGTCTACGTTTTCTGTGCATTGAAGTGATAGGTTTGTTGGGTTGCCTGGGTTCATACGTTTCTGGTTATGTTAGGAGGTTGGGTTTTATACGTAGTGGCAAATCAAGATCCAGGCTGCTCACTCCCCACTCAGTAATACTACTTTGAGTCTACCAGTTCGTACCTGCGTAGGGAAGCGGGTATACGTAAAGTACGAGGTGGTAAATAATGTATTGTGTTTATACATTATGTTAATTTATTTACATAAAAGAGACAGGTGAAACATAGACAGGACCTAAGACACACAAAGACACAGGTAAAACAGACAGGATCAATAAATAAACTGTCTCAAGAGCATTTAAAAACAAAACAATAAACTAGTAATAAAGAACCTAAACACACAATTCAAACAAGCAATAAACACCAAAGTTATGATACAACCACCGACTTATATTAACTGATGTTTGCTAAAGAAGGACCAAGTTACTTTGAAACCAAGAGCATCAACCCCGATAATAATTTTATATTAATGGTGGCAGCCAAACACAGGAAGATTATTATGCAACTTGAGAATATTATTCCCAGACAAGACACAACTCAGGCTCCAGGATGTGTCGTGGTATTGACCAATGAAGAGGTGGAGCTAAAATTACCGCCGTTGCCCGGCATGACAACAACATAATCGTACGAAGGAGCAAGTGTGGCAATTACTGGAGCCAATAGCATGTAAGTTGACATCAGTCGCATCTCAGTGACAAACACCTGGGAACTTTCCTGTACCCATAAACGGAGGAAGAATGGTTAATGTTTAAGTCACTGATGGCGTGGTTCACGGCGGGGAATGTGTGAGATAGATGGGGTTCACGGCGGGGAATGTGTGAGATAGATGGGGTTCAGGGTGGGGAATGTGTGAGATAGATGGGGTTCACGGTGGGGAATGTGTGAGATAGATGGGGTTCAGGGTGGGGAATGTGTGAGATAGGTGGGGTTCAGGGCGGGGAATGTGTGAGATAGATGGGGTTCACGGTGGGGAATGTGTGAGATAGATGGGGTTCAGGGTGGGGAATGTGTGAGATAGATGGGGTTCAGGGTGGGGAATGTGTGAGATAAGATGGGGTTCAGGGTGGGGAATGTGTGAGATAGATGGGGTTCACGGTGGGGAATGTGTGAGATAGATGGGGTTCACGGTGGGGAATGTGTGAGATAGATGGGGTTCACGGTGGGGAATGTGTGAGATAGATGGGTTCAGGGTGGGGAATGTGTGAGATAGATGGGGTTCAGGGTGGGGAATGTGTGAGACAGATGGGTTCATGGTGGGGAAAGTATATAACAGTGGCAGGTTGGGGTACTCACTGGTGGGCGGAACGCAGCAAATGTCCATCCTGGGAAGCGGTGTTAGGTCGTCTGAGAATCTTAGCGTCCATCGTGCCCTGTAAGAGAAGGGTAATTTATGACTGTGATGAGACGCGTCTAGTATGTTCACAATCACAATATTTGTGTGCAACAGTATCTATATTGCTGCTTCTGCTTGTACACTATTATTTCAGATGGACTTCCAGACATTTTTTAAAATGAAACAGTTAATAAGATCACTGCTGCATGTGTATTACCCGAAGCAGCAAGTCTGCATAGTCCTCCATATTTACTACAAAAAAAAAATTGGGGAACAGATACTGTTTATGTCTTTGCCATGTCTCCACTGCTACACTACCATGAAGCAGAACGCCATGGCACAGCGTCTCTAGCACACGTCAGCGTTCGTCAATATCAACACTAAGCTTAACCCCCCCCCCCCCCCCTCCATTGACCAACTCCAGATTCGAAGCGGGCAAAATGTGCGATCAAAACAATTTAGCATAAGTGAGGCTGTTTGCCCCGTTGGTGGCCACAAGGACGTAGTCAGTTATGGCCACACAGCTCCAACCCCTCCACCAACCACTTACATCACCTGCTATCGCCCAGTGAAATTGAAACGACAATACCAATACTCTGTTAGGTTGATTTACAAGGTTTTCTTATTAATAATTCCAGAGAACGACGACTTTCCGGGATCTTAACTACCAGGAATGAGTTTTTATGGCCCAAAAATGAGTATTGGACATTATCGAGTGGCGCGTCAAGTGTTAGTGAGGTGTATCGCTGGCTTTAATGTGGCCAAAATTACAAACCAATAATATAAGCTATTGCACCACAAAACTGCCACTCACACATATATTACTCTGAAACTTTGCACTGTTTCTCAAATGGATATACAGCTAAGAAAAAGGTATACACACATTTACAAATATGCACACAACTACACACGTGTACACACACACACACACACACACACACACACACACACACACACACACACACACACACACACACAAACACACACACACACACACACACTCACACCTCTCCATCCATTTACCCACAAAATTCTATTTGCAAATACACACATTCACACAAATGCCCATCTTGCCACATACAAAACATCCTGCCACACCCGTCCACACACACGAAAGATTCGTGTATGTAAACATTATTCAGGACATGCAAACAGTAATTACCATAAAGATGTGGATTAGAGAACATAGCAGGCAACTTGAGCCCGATATCACGACATACTGCAACACCTAGTTCAACACGCTATCACACACACACACACACACACACACACACACACACACACACACACACACACACACACACACACACACACACACACACACACACACAAAACGCACATACAACACACACACACAAAATACAACACACCCCGCGGGAGATAATGAGAAATCAATACGGACTGGCGAATAAAACCACTAATATCGCGTGACATTACACACAAATATGACCTTAATGTCTTTTACAACTATTTTATGTTCCTACTGAAATATCGAAAGTCGCTAAATAATTAAGTAAAGTTATTCGTCTAACAGGCAGTTGGGTCTGCTTATGGTTGGGTGGTTACATATATCAGCCTGACGCCATATGAACGGTTCCATTGTCCTGCCTGCAATACACTCGTGGATATGGCTGGACCTTGAGGGTGCAGGCAGCGGCGGCCAACATGCAACTCCGAGTACATCATTATATACAGCGGAGGCCGGGCCGGCACCTCACTCCTGCCTCCTTCCACTCCCACCAACTGCCTTGAAAACGTGCAGAGTTTTGTCGCCTCTTTGGGAGTTGGGGTTGTGAGGTGTGTGTTGCTGAGGCATATTCTGGCTGGCTGTTGAGGTTACAAATATTGTAAAATACGCACGCAAGCAGACAAACACAAATACACACGCGCGCGCGTGTCCAGTTCTCCATGCCGAGCGGACAGTGCTCTGAAGTCATAGTCGAAATGACCCGGGTTGGATTACCGATCCAGGAAGAAACAAATGGACATAATTATTTTCATCTGATCCTACTGTTCACCTAGCTGTAAATAGGTATCTGGGAATTAAACAGATGCTACGTTCTGCATCATGGGGACAAATAGTAAAAAAACGCACAAAATCATTCCTGAGTTGACTGTAACTTTTCGCAGCTATTCCTAAGCAGTAATTAGGAACATGGTTGCAAACCGATTGGCGGGTTGTGTTCCAAGAAAAGTTAGTAGGGTAAGGCTTATGAGACATGGGAAAGGATACCTATCAAGTCTTTATCCATCAGTGTTACAAAAATATCAACAATATGTAAGCAAATCAACACATTAGGTTTAATCTCAGCAGAAAAGCAACTTAGCGTGTGAACATCACAATAAAACGCAGCAACGTTTAATAATTCTCAACGATAGTCATTATTATTGAGGAGAATGGACTTATTACAAGAGGGTATAGTCAGTCAGGTATTACTTAATATATGACCGCCAAATAAGCACTGCCCCCCTATAATATATATTATATATATATATATATATATATATATATATATATATATATATATATATATATATATATATATATATATATATATATATACATATATATATATACATATGCAACTGAAAACTCACAACGTTTCTATATTATATATATATATTTCTATAGAAAGTTTCTATATTATAGAAAGTTTCTTAAAAAGAAAATATATTATAGTTTCTATATTATAGATTTCTATAGAAAGTTTCTTAAAAAGAAAATATATTATAGTTTCTATATTATAGATTTCTATAGAAAGTTTCTATAGTGTGTGTGTGTGTGTGTGTGTGTGTGTGTATGTGTGTGTGTGTGTGTGTGTGTGTGTGTGTGTGTGTGTGTGTGTGTGTGTGTGTGTGTGTGTGTGAGTGTGTGTGAGTGTGTGTGTGTGTGTGTAAAACACGAAGAAATTAACACGTGATGAGCAATGTAACAGTTTCAGACCACGAAGGAAGGATTAAGACAGAAATCTCCTTAAGTATTTTCCTATTTAAACATTCATCCTTCTGAAGATGTATTATTAAATACGAAAGTACTTAAGGAAAATTCCTGTCTTTATCCTTTCTTCGTGGTCTGACACTGTCATATATTTGATTTGTTCCTAATCAAAATTCGCCCTATTCTGCACTTTGATTCAGGGGCTATCTAGCCACACAATTAGTACATAAAACATGCAAACATTGCTCAAGGAATATGGTAAATAACACGTGTCACTATATCATGAATGTATAAATAACATGAATGTATCACTCTGGAATAAACAGCGCGGCCTTACCCGAAATAATTTATAAGAAAGGCACACCTCCCCTAGAAATATATAGCCCAATAAATACTGCAGTACCGAGGTTTATTAAATACTGGATGGGGTACCCGGCGGGGCGTGGGTCTCTCTGCCCCCCCCCTCTCTCCTAATTCCCCCCTCTCATTTCTTCTTTATCCCTTCTCCCCTTCCTCTCCTTTCCCTTCTCATCCCTCTCCTCTCTTCTCCCTTCCTCTCCTTTCCATTGTCTCTCCCCCTCCGATTTGTCTCCCACTCTTCTAACTTTCTCTCCCCCTCGTACCCCGTTCTCCCTCATGTCATCCAGTTAAACAGCAAAAGTTACCATCAAAAGTCTACTGAAAACAAAACATATTATTTTATTTTGTACTTCGTACAAACCGCAGGGAGGGAAAATTAAGATATCGATATTTTCTAAAGCTTGGCATTTGGGCCGACTCTGACTAGCCTATGATACTCGTACACTAACCCTGTTTCATGTGTGAAAGTTGAGCGAAACTAGCCCCAAGCATCTGGCTTCCTCCTACGGATAGACATTCTATTTTACAGATATAGATCACAGGCGACAATGGATCCGCGCCCAGCTGTGAGGCGGTAGGTGTCACACACAAAATACAGGTAACAATATAGTTACCTGTAATATTTGGTCACGCACATCTTCTGTGCCAGGTGAGTACGACGGGCTCACCATAGTCCGTGCTGCTTAGAACTTTGTGTTCCGAGTAGCTGAATCTAAAACAACAACATGTAATATTTTCCGCTGCAGCTGCTGAGCTGTTGACTGTAGTGCTTAGGTAGCTGCTCCGTTGAGTCAGTGGACGTCCTGCCCGTCAGTGTGCCTCCTCTTGCCAGGAAACAAGAGTGCCGTCGAGATGAACCGCCTCACAACAGGTGACACAAGCACGGGCAGTCTCTCTTCCTCAAGCCATAAGACAATGAGGACGATCACAGTCTGACGTGGAGAACTGTAGCAGCGTCACAGATTCTTCATGCTGGTCATCAGATCACCAATGTTGACGGTGCTCAATTAACAAGACGACCAAGCCGGGTCGCTGATAGAGTTTACGTAACAATCACGATTTACGTATATCCAGTAATTCGAAATATGACTCTCCACACCCTTGTTATACTGCTCTCCTGAGTTTCATGTTTTAGGTTATATGATTGTTTAGTTGTATTATAGTTACGGGAGTAATGTGTATAGCGGTTATTTTCTCATTTGCCACTAGAATAGTCGATATATTGCCAGGTCAACATGTATCAAGAGGATAAACGACAAACTTTGACTTACCTTTCATATGCTATTAAGATAAATTGAGTAATTACCACTAATTATGAGATTTGTAATGATTTGAAATTGAGCAGCTGCTTCTAAGGGTGAGTAGTGACAGCTCCTGAGTACATAACGTGTCTATTTGTACATAACGAAAAACTGAACGGGTGACACATCATCTGACTCATGTGACAAGGGCTATCTAGTCCTAGTAGGCTTGTGGTGGAAAGTGATTCAGGGGGTTTCATTAACTTCTGTGAGTGTTAGATTTTGATCTATTCAATTCTTGGAATCGTATCCCCGAAGCTTGAGTATGTATAGTAAGCTGTTACATGGAGGCATGTTCACTGTGTACATCCCGGACGGATTAAGTCCTGTCAACGTCGCCTGTCAAGAGCGAAAGTTCTGCCCCAAGAGTCATGACTATCAGGAATCTTCGTGCTTGAAAAATGTGTAGTGTAGGAGTTATATTATTGCGGCTAGCGTCATTTAGGAGAATATTACTGCAAGAATCCGGTCAAACAGAGCATAAAAGTTCACACTGGCAGAGGAATGCGCCAAGGTGGCCCCCGTTTCTCCTTAGATCTTCAGAGGAGTGTTGCGAGAATTTTTCCAGTCACTCGCCACAAAAAACTTGTTTGAATGTCAGTGGCGCCTCTTGAAACCCCTCTGGTTTGTTGATTTTACAATACCTACATCAAACACAACGAAAACCCTCAAAGGCAAGTATATCAAGAAACAAAGCAAGTAGACAAAGAAAAAAAGGCAAGTAGATAAAGAAAAAGCAAGAGAAAAAGAAACAAGCAAGAGAAAAAGAAACAAGCAAGAGAAAAAGAAACAAGCAAGAGAAAAAGAAACAAGCAAGAGAAAAAGAAACAAGCAAGAGAAAAAGAAACAAGCAAGACATAAAGGAACAAGGCAAGAAGATAAAGACGACAAAGCCACAAGGTATCTGTACAGAGGATGCTGATAATTAAAGAATGAACGGCGTTATCTTGAAGTTATCTTGAGATGATTTCGAGGCTTAGCGTCCCCGTGGCCCGGTCCTCGACCAGGCCTCCTTTTTGTTAAACATCCCCAGGAAGCAGCCCGTAGCAGCTGTCTAACTCCCAGGTACCTATTTACTGCTAGGTGAACAGAGGCATCAGGATGAAAAACACTCTGCCCATTTGATTCCGCCTCAACCGGGGATCGAACCCGGAACCTCAGGACTACGAATCGGAAGCACTTTCCACTCAGCTGTCCATGCTCTGACAAAAGGCTGTAATAGTTTGCTACATCTTGCTAAAACAACAGTTATTCCACCACTCTTAACAAATGTTATAAATAATTTGCCATTGTTTTTCGCGAACCCTCTCTCTGTGTTTCGATAATATAATAAAAACAATTATTTTACGCGTTTAATCGACTTTATATCTCTAGGGAAAAAGTCCATTTTCGGAAAAAAATAACGTGACAGTTCGGATACTATCAACTTTTTGTAACAAAGGACAAAATGTATATTGGGATAAAATACGAGTATTCACACCACTTTTTACGTTGCCCGTTCAATACCTTTTATTTCTGTTGAAAATATATTTCCACAAATTATATGGATGTAACTTGCTTGTAAACACAGGCCAAATGTTTCAGGGCGAGTGATTGCGTGGACCATTACAGCGTTGTACCCGTTGATTTAACAACACCCAACATTATATCTCTGGGACCGTCAGGTAATGTTATCACAAGTGAGGTAAACTTCTATATTAGGGGTCTCGGTAGTACAGTCGGGGTCGTTCTCAACTCACAATCAAGAATTCCAGGTTCGAATCCAGAGTGGAATAGAAATGGTCGGGCGCGTTTCCTATCACCTAATAATTCTGTCCAACTCAAGAGTTGAACAGAATTATTCAATTCTGTAAATGGGTACTCAGGAGTTAGTGAGCTTGTTGTGGGGTTGCATCCTGGAGAGGGTTAGTAATTCGACCCTGGGGGGACCTCGATATAAACCTAACATATACTTTATGTATCAACTGGCTGCCTGTCCCCTGACGTAGTGAATTATTATTATTGCCGGTCAACGCCTCGTGACGCATTTTGACGTATACTTTACCACAACCCAAAAACTGTCGTACTGGAAAAAGATAGCGGCTCGCGAAATTGGCATAATGTCCCATTTTCTGTTCGTCGGTCCTCTGGTAGGTTAGGAAAAAGCACTTTAGTGCCACAGTTTTCTTGGCGTTGGGAACGCTCGCGAGAACGGCCTGCTCGTGACAGGGTAGTGAACAAGTGTGTGTGGATACCGTAGACTTTAATGTAATGCTACTTTATCCTTGTATGACTAACCATCCTGCGAGATGGGGACTTTTATTACCACTGCTGCCTTATTCACTCTTGTGTTGATGATATCCTCAAAATGCATCCGGAGTCTGTCAGTGCAGACTGCTTATCACATGCCTCTGTATGGCTAACCATCCTGTGTGATGGGGATTTTTTAGCATCACCTAGTTAGCTTTTTTGACACACTGTACTCCACTTCATATAGTCTAGAGTAGCTGCACAAATGCAGATGTACCTCATGTATAAATAAAAAAAAATCTTGTCATTAAAAAGCTATGCTTTGTTCAGATCCGAAACCTACGTTTTTGGGCAGCACAAAACGTCCACCAGACTGTGCGACACAGTGGTTGCCAGGATCAGGTTGGGCTACCGTTACCTGTGGCAGGTGGCTACAGGTGACGGATCTCCCAATCCTGAGCACTCCAGGGGCAAACTTTGTGAGCAGGAATTGGAACATGATCTCCCACATTACATCACTGAATGAACATTTATAAGATCATTCAGACCCGTTGGCATGAGGTACCTGGAGCTTTGCAAGTACTTTATTAACTCTTGTGTTCTTGAGGATATCCTCATAATCCATCCAAAATTTGCCAGTGCATGTGGGTGATCACCTGTCTCTGTATGACTCACCATCCGGCGAGATGGGGATATTTTTTAGCATCACGTAGATGCTAAATGACACTTGATGCTCTTGACACTCACTATGGAACACTTCATATAGCCTAGGATAGCTGAACAAATGCAGATATTCCTAATTATGTTAATATAAAAGACAATACACCCACATATATATACAACTAACCTAGACTATGAGGGATGACAATACATGTAGCCCCCCCCCCTCACACAGACAAGGGTAGCTGCACAAATGGCTGACCTAAGTTTGCTAATAAAAACAAATCGATAATATCTCCTACAACTAATAAAACACAGTTTTACTCGTGTTCTTTATGTCTAACCTTTAACAGTTAATGCATTATTGTAGAAAAGTATGATGCTTAAGAATTACAGTTATGGGGGTTGTTAACAGCATACTGACAAATAAACGAGTGTGTAAAATACTATGTAAGCATTCATATGAGAAAATTATATCAGGAGAATAGAACTGCTCTCTACCTGCTGAACTTAGCCTACTTTTTAATATATATATATATATATATATATATATATATATATATATATATATATATATATATATATATATATATATATATATATATTACACAACACTACACTGCTCACCTCAAATGGTGCACGGCCAGTTAGTAAGTCCAGTAAGTAAGCATTTAGTTATACAGATTGGTCCATGAAGATAACTCCAATAAGCTCTTACATCTATCCTGTAAATTTTTACTAGTTCTCGACACTAAAATATCACTGGGTCTGTCCCCTCTGATCAAGACGAACATCAACGTTGCAGTGCTACTGCAACATTGATACCACCAACAGAAGAGCGTTTCCAAATAAAGTAAGATCACTTGTCCAGGTGCATTTACGGCTGACAGCCTGGGGTAGAGAATGTCGGTCATCACAAGTAATCTACAGTGTAACTCCAGATGACTTGCTGGTGAATTCCAGAAGCGACAAGAACACAAGCCGTCAACACTATGCAACACACAAACTCTCACAGAGCAGTAACTCCCGAACATATAACGTAACACTCTAGACTTCCTTTCAGTCTTTCACAACAAACTGCATGTGTGTGGGTCCTAAGGTGTCTCAAAATAAGACCGCCTCTTCTCAAAATTTGAGTTGACTATACTCACAAGGCTTCAAACAGGCTAAAGTTCAAAATCGGATTCAAACCTAGGTCGAGCACTCTTGTTTCTTGACGCTAAGCAAATTACCCTACCACTGCCCAATCACGGTCGTTCTCACTGCTGCATGACATCATTGGTTTTCTTATAGTGGTTCTACCAGGTCACGTGAGCTGTTAAAGGTCGTTGACAGATATTACGTCAAAACTCTGCCTCCACAAGGCACCATCTTGTTTCACAAAATATACAAAAATATAGATGCATCTCCTGAACACCATTTTGTACAGTCTACCATAACCAATATATTCCTGGCAGCATTTCATGCTGGTTGTGGGTGACTAAGACTCGACGACGGGCGAGTAATGGCATAATGGACTTCGGTGTCGTAACATGTAGTAAACATCAAGGTTACTAAGCGTAAACTAATCGTTAGGTGAAGGCTGGCCTAACAAATGACCCGATAACAGTTAACATTTTTGTGGTGTGATGTATAGCCTTCCCGGGCGAGTGTATAACCTTCCCGGGCGAGTGTATAACCTTCCCGGGCGAGTGTATAACCTTCCCGGGCGAGTGTATAGACTTCCCGGGCGAGTGTATAACCTTCCCAGCAGAGTCTATGCTGGGAAACCCTCACAGGCGAGTATATGGCCCCTCACAACAAAATCATAAACATTTAGAGATCATAAACAGACACACTAGTCACCACTTGACTAGTGTGAGACGACTGTGCATGCTGTCGCTTGCTGCAATTACTGTCACTGTCACTACTACTGCATGCTGTCACTGCACTCCCACCCGTGACTGTGTGTTGCAGTGACTGCATTATGTGATCGTCAGCCATCACTTGTTTACCACCAATAAGAGCTTACCTGCAGTCCATCCGTTCCTCCTCAGCCATGCATGACTTGTCAGCGAGGGTTGAACAAAGAGAAATAGATAAAAATACCATAAAATAGATACATGAGAAAACCTATGCCAATAAAGTCGTTTAGCTTTATGAAATAGAATTGTTATATTATTATTATTATTATTATTATTATTATTATTATTATTATTATTATTATTATGACTGCACGGTATACATGCAGCAGGAGACAGAATGGGCAGCAGCTCGCTGCTGCAACTCCCGTGCCCTGAGAAAGGCCACACCACATACAGGAAATAAAGACCATGAGCTAAGGCAAGTCCACGTCTGGCAAATAATACACAAGAACTACAACAAAACTGCCTGTGACAAAACCTGCACCCAAGACTCATACAGAATAACACGGCGCTTTACTTTCTTCCTTTGTGAAAGCTTCTGTTTAGAATTATCGATACGCACAGATACAATTGAAAACCGAAAATCTTTAACCAATGTTGGCTATAGTTTACAGAATACTTGGGAGGAAGGCAAGGAGGCTCGAAAATCTTACAAATAAAGTTACTCTTAACAGTATTAAATTATGTAGTATTTGCTTCTATTTTAGAAGGCAAATATTCCCAACCCAAATACATAATATAATTTTGTTTCATTTAATATGCGTCATGTACAGGGCCAACATTAGCTTCACGAATAGTTACGAAGTTTAAATTATAGTTTCCCAGACGACTTGCCTGTCCTGTGGGCGGCTGGCGAGACAATGAAAACTAAAATAATTCTGAAAATCCACTCTGAATAAAAACTTTCTGGGCCCTTAATTTTAAGGGACATATGCAACACATTTGGAGCTAAGTAATACGTGTGTGTTTGTATGGTGTGCAGAATGAGAGAGAGAGAGGTAGAGAAAGAGAAAGAGAGAGAGAGAGAGAGAGAGAGAGAGAGAGAGAGAGAGAGAGAGAGAGAGAGAGAGAGAGAGAGAGAGAGAGAGAGAGAGAGAGAGAGAGAGAGAGAGAGAGAGAGAGAGAGAGGAGAGACAGAGAGACAGAGAGACAGACAGACAGAGACAGACAGACAGAGACAGACAGACAGACAGACAGACAGACAGACAGACAGACAGACAGACAGACAGACAGACAGACAGACAGACAGACAGACAGACAGACAGACAGACAGGCAGACAGAGGAAGTCTAGGTGCTTTGGTGAAGTTATACTTATTCGAAATTATGTAATTCAGCATTAATTAATTATCAAAGACTCCAACCCTGGATGACTCATTCTTCGCGTGTTTCAAGAACATTAAACAATTCCCAGATACCACCCAAGATGTCAGTCCGATAGTAAAAATGCTCAAGACCCGCGATGTCGATATCAGATTCACTGAGGGACGAATTATCAAGGAACAAATGACTCAAACGAACATTGAGAAAGCAAGATTTCCAATCTTGAAAATCAAAGACATTGCAGACGATGAGTCACAATAACGTGGCTGGAGATATGATGATCAAACCACACATCAGAAGATGGAGAAACGGCGACGTTTCGGTCCGTCCTGGACCATTATCAAGTCATGTGTCTAATGGTCTCAGACGGATCTAAACGTCGTTTCTCCATCTTCTGATGTGTGGTTTGGTCATCATGTAAAAGACAATTCTACGAGGAGGTACGCGACTGTTAACTGGACACTGCAATTCTGTCAGTAAGGTGCATGTCTCATTTTTAATTACGCACAATCATCACAATTTTTTAATCACCACAATCATCACAGCCATCAGCAGTGACCGTTGGAGGTTGTGAACTCTTGAAGCCATCAATATTCGCGAGCTAGCGCCAATGATTAACACTCAAATGAACTCGGCGTCGTTCTTCCAACTGTTTGATGGGCCTCCCTTGACCCATAGGGCAGATACACGTCGATTCTGACAACTCTCACCAGCTTCGCCTGACACTACAGTGCGTCGTTTACTACGATTTAGTCCTAATCATTCCTAAGCACTGCAGTAATGGAGTGAGGCGAACCCAAGCTTATATACGTTACATATAATTTTAGTGTACTTGTGTTCCCTCGTACCATGATACATTTACCACGTTGCTGACAAAACGGTGCAATCAAATGGGAAAACCAAAAAATTCTTCACCCTATAGATTTACATAAAATGGAAAATATCCATAAGAAAATTAGCATGTAATAATGTTTAGTTCAATTCCACTAAATGGGGTGACTGGGTCTCTCTCCCCCCCACCCCTCTTCCCCATCTCCCCACCTCTTTTCTCTTCTCCTATCCCCGACTCTTCTCTTCTCTCTCCTTCTCTGCCTTTCTCTCCCTTCTCTCCAACGTCGCCTCTACAAAGCATTGAAAAACTGCCAAAAACTAACATAAATCTCAGATTTTTTTATTTTACGAAAATATCAGAGGGTCACTATAGACGCAACTCTATACCCAGGGTTTCTAGCAAACCAATTATTAATAACTTAATTCCAAAGTTTTGTTTGAACATATTGTTAAATTATTCCTGTATGTTTATTAATCATAATATTTAATCCAAGGTCAAGTAAGGTTCATTGGAAAGTACAACCAATATTATAAATAATTTTACATAGCACAATTGTTTCGCATCTCCAACACCTGCTCTGTTGAACTTAAATAAAAAATCCACCTTTATCTGACTTATTCCGGATACTGGCTTTCCGCCACCTGTCTTTAACAGGTAGGGAAGGGACACGGCTGCCAAGTGGACACAACCACGCGCTTGGCCGTGTTTTGTGTCCGCAACACTAACGTAATTACAACATGCGAACACCCATTTCAATGATAAATTAGGTTTTAATGCTCAACTGGAATATCTCTCTCTCTCTCTCTCTCTCTCTCTCTCTCTCTCTCTCTCTCTCTCTCTCTCTCTCTCTCTCTCTCTCTCTCTCTCTCTCTCTCTCTCAGCAAATTTGTTAAAATTCCTTCAGTGGAGTAAGTTTACGAGGTGCTCAAGGTGGCAAGGGCGAGAGCTTACGCCACACTAAAGTTGTCAGCAGCATGTTCTTTTATCTTACTGCGGTTAACAGCTTAGAATACACTACGTTTGACGACCAGGTCGGGTGCGGTGCTCACGACCAGGTACGGGGTTATCTCACGGCGCTGTGAAGACAACATAAACAACACGGAGCAAGCTACACGATTACGTCAAGGCGCAACTGACCAATGATGAAAATATACAACATTAAACTCAATACAGCAGCACATCACCAGCGACCACAACAGTATTCACCAACAGCAATGACAACTACAATATTCAACAAAAACCTCAACGACAGCAGCAACAATAATATTAATTACAAAACAACATCAGCCAAGTGGGGTTCAGGGGGGCGAGGGGACCAACAAGTGGGGTTCAGGGGGGCGAGGGGACCAACAAGTGGGGTTCAGGGGGGCGAGGGGACCAACAAGTGGGGTTCAGGGGGGCGAGGGGACCAACAAGTGGGGTTCAGGGGGGCGAGGGGACCAACAACTGGGGTTCAGAGGGGCGAGGGGACCAACAAGTGGGATTGAGGGGGGCGAGGGGACCAACAAGTGGGGTTGAGGGGGGCGAGGGGACCAACAAGTGGGGTTGAGGGGGGCGAGGGGACCAACAAGTGGGGTTGAGGGGGGCGAGGGGACCAACAAGTGGGGTTGAGGGGGGCGAGGGGACCAACAAGTGGGGTTGAGGGGGCGAGGGGACCAACAAGTGGGGTTCAGGGGGGCGAGGGGACCAACAAGTGGGGTTGAGGGGGGGCGAGGGGACCAACAAGTGGGGTTTAGGGGGGCGAGGGGACCAACAAGTGGGGTTGAGGGGGGCGAGGGGACCAACAAGTGGGGTTGAGGGGGGCGAGGGGACCAACAAGTGGGGTTCAGGGGGGCGAGGGGACCAACAAGTGGGGTTGAGGGGGGCGAGGGGACCAACAAGTGGGGTTGAGGGGGGCGAGGGGACCAACAAGTGGGGTTCAGGGGGGCGAGGGGACCAACAAGTGGGGTTGAGGGGGGCGAGGGGACCAACAAGTGGGGTTGAGGGGGGCGAGGGGACCAACAAGTGGGGTTCAGGGGGGCGAGGGGACCAACAAGTGGGGTTCAGGGGGGCGAGGGGACCAACAAGTGGGGTTTAGGGGGGCGAGGGGACCAACAAGTGGGGTTCAGGGGGGCGAAGGGACCAACAAGTGGGGTTCAGGGGGGCGAGGGGACCAACAACTGGGGTTCAGGGGGGCGAGGGGACCAACAAGTGGGGTTCAGGGGGGCGAGGGGACCAACAAGTGGGGTTCTGAGGGAGAAGGAAACCGCTTGATCAGAAATAAATAATTGGCTCAACACGGAGGCTCCAATTAGCGCCACACAAATTTTATATTTTCCAGGACTCTGGAGGGAACACAACAATTGTTGCCTCTGTGGTTAGGGCCAGTGCGGGCGCCCAGGTGCAGAGGGGAACCACCGGAGATGAATGAGGGAAAGAAAGGTCGGAGAGAGGACAGATGAGGGGAAAGAATAAGGGTCTGAAGAGGACGGGTAAGGTGAACATTAAGAGCCTGAAGGAGGATGGGTGAGGGGAAATATGAGTTTGGGAGAGAACGGATGAGGGGGAAATATATAGGTTTGGAAGAGTGTGAGAGGACATATTGGTCTGGAAATGGACGAGTGAGGGGGATGATGTGGGTCTGGCAGAGAACGAGTGATAAGAAATCAAGTTGGAAAGAGGAGAATGATGGAAAACCAGCGCAGGATACTGAACGAAGTGTTGAAACAAAGGGGGGGATAGGATTGGTAATTGAAACAATAGTAAGAGAAAGAGGACGGGATGTTGAAATAAGGGGGAAGGGAGGAGCTGGGAAAATTGCGGGTGACGGGTCACAAAGAAGACGGGCGAGTGGGAAACACAGGAGAGGGTGTGACGCACGAGGGTAAACCAGGGAGGGGAGAATACTGGCTAGAGATAACAAAGAAGGAACAGAAGACCCGCTTGGGATAACACGGATGAAGATGTGATAGTACAAACGGACGAGGAGATGACGAGTGAAGGGCAGCAACGGTGAGGCAAAGACAAGTGAGGGGAAACTGGTGGAGGATAACACCAGTGAGGGGAACCCATGTTAACACAACTCAGGAAAACAAATGTACAAGCAACGTAAGGAAAATCGAGGCGAATAAAGATGAAAATATTTAGGGTGTGCGAAAGAAAAGGTAAGATGAAAATGGGTGTCAAGTGGGATAGGGAGGGATAGAAGACCCGCGCGACTGAGAGAAGGAGAAGGGTGAAGAGCTACACGTGTCGACCAACCATACACGAAGGCAAGAAGAGAGGACAGGAGGAAATATATCAGAGAAAGATCAAAAGGCGAAAGAATAGATGGGGACGAAGACACTAGCGGTACATAAGTAACAGTATCAGACGCCAAAACTACTGTAAACATAGCAGAAGTGGTAGTACTAGTAAGTATTAATGGTAGTAGTTAGATTATGTTAATATCCTTCTTCGTCTATCAGTATTGCATGGTTGTAACATGTTATGTTCCTGGCGGGAGTGTTTGAACCATAGTATAATATGGAGAAAGTAGAGCCTTGTGTTGCTTTATACTGTGTCACCAGGTGTGTCCAGTGACCATAGTTTAGTATTTACAGGAGGTAACACGGAACAAGCCGTGAGATTCGCAAATAATCTGATACTTCCGTGCAATTACTCTCTCTCTCTCTCTCTCTCTCTCTCTCTCTCTCTCTCTCTCTCTCCCCTCCCTCCCTCTCTCCCCCACCTCTCCCACCCTCCCTGCCACCCACCCAGACTCCCTCTCTCCTTGCGAAACCCTCTGACACCCTGGCTCTTCCCGACTCTCCCTCGTCGCCTCTAATTGTCATCAACTGACCAATTACTGGAGGAAGCGCGATAATTGGTCACCCTTGTGCGTCGGGCTCCAGATATAAATATTAGGACGCGGTATCCCTAGCTGTCATCTTTGTAATTGCTCGAATTTGGTTTTGTGTGTGTGTGAGAGAGAGAGAGAGAGAGAGAGAGAGAGAGAGAGAGAGAGAGAGAGAGAGAGAGAGAGAGAGAGAGAGAGAGAGAGAGAGAGAGAGAGAGAGAGAGAGAGAGAGAGAGAGAGAGAGAGAGAGAGAGAGAGAGAGAGAGAGAGAGAGAGAGAGAGAGAGAGAGAGAGAGAGTAAAGCAAGAAAATACAGACGTGAAAGAAAGACAATGTGAAACTGAAACAAAATAATAAAATTAGATGTTAGTGTCTATAATAAACAGGAAAGAAGAGAACTGAAGAACATACTACGACAAATCAAATATGAAATAGCAGGACATGGAAACATATATTGGAAATATCAAGCAAATCAGACAGTCAAAATACAAGGAAAGAAAAGCCCTAAAGACGAGGGGAAACATTTGGAATTGGAACTAATAACAAGAATGATGTATAAGACAGGGGAAGGGACATTGAAGACTGGGCAAGAATAACATGAAAGAAATACAGAAGAAAACACGTTGTAAATACTGGATTACCAGGACTGTAAAACTACATTTTGAAATTAAGTCAACCCATTTTTTTCAGGAATAATTTGGGGCCGTTCTTGTGGTAGTGATCGGTAGTCTCTCTCTCTCTCTCTATTCGTCTGCTTGTCTGTCTGTTTGGATGACTGCTCGTGTGTACTATTAGCGACACTGACTTTTGTCTCCGACTAGTGATTTTAATCAGAACCTTTTATTCCTGCTAGTGATGCTGACCTTTGATTTTTACTAGTGACCATGACCCCCCTAACCCTTACTAATGACCCTGACCTTTCATTCCTATTAGTGGCCATGACCTTTGACCTTTAGTAGTAACTATGACCTTTGTAGTAACTATGACCTTTAGTAGTAACTATGACTATGACCCTTACAAGTGACTCTAACCCTTCATGTCTACTAGTGACCATCTGACCCTTGCTACTGACCCTGACCTTTGATCCCTACTAGTGACCATGATATTTGACCCTTAATTGTTAATTTTAAAGCACACATATAACACAGCTAAAGTTGTTACAACATATCCCAATGATTTATTTTTTAAATGCACATTTGAAAAAATTCTTAATTTTGTTTAACAATTTGTTCTTTATATATAGAATAGAGGGCGAGGCAGTTGGCGGTGAACCAGTGCCCGCTCCAGTAAAACGACTAAGTGACCCTAAATTATATTACAGTTTATCAGTGGGACAATCTGTTCTGTATCTGGTAAGGGCTCTTGGCGTTTTGTTAGAATAGTTCTAATTGGCTAATCAGTTAAAAATATCTGTTAATGGCCTTCCCCGAAAGGAAGTGCAGTTAATTTCTCGTCTCTAGAATTTCTCAAGCATTGAAGTTGTTGGAGTGTGAAAAATAATATTTAAGACAGGCTCGTGGATTTCTGCTGTTGCATACGACATGGGAGTTCCTGAAATATAGTAAAGTACCCTGTCCCTTGCATATTGCTAAACTGTTAACAGCTGTAAACTGTGTACGAGAGTTTAGTAGTAGCTAGAATTTGTCAACATCGATATGACTAAGTGACTAAGTCGTATATCGTGACATTTGCTTTAATTCAGCTTTTCTCCAAATAATTAAGATGTCTGCATTATATATACCTATCTGAGCAGTCAGAGGCGATGAGAGAGAGAGAGAGAGAGAGAGAGAGAGAGAGAGAGAGAGAGAGAGAGAGAGAGAGAGATACACCTATACAATGGTAACCCCCATACACCTTTACAATGGTAACCACCATACACCTATACAATGGTAACCCCCATACACCTATACAATGGTAACCACCATACACCTATACAATGGTAACCACCATACACCTATACAATAGTAACCACCATACATCTATACAATGGTAACCCCCCATACATCTATATAATGGTAACCCCCATACATCTATATAATGGTAATTCCCCATACATCTATACAATGGTAACCCCCCATACATCTATATAATGGTAACCACCATACATCTATATAATGGTAATTCCCCATACATCTATACAATGGTAACCCCCATACACTTATACAAATATAACCCCCATACACCTATACAATGGTAACCCCCATACATCTATACAATGGTAGCCCCCATACATCTATACAATCGTAACCCCCATACATCTACAATGGTAACCCCCATACACCTATACATTAGTAACCACCATACATCTATACAATGGTAACCACCATACATCTATACAATGGTAACCACCATACATCAATACAATGGTAACCCCCATACATCTATACAATGGTAACCACCATACATCTATACAATGGTAACCCCCCATACATCTATACAATGGTAACCCCCATACATCTATACAATGGTAACCACCATACATCTATACAATGGTAACCCCCATACATCTATACAATGGTAACCACCATACATCTATACAATGGTAACCACCATACATCAATACAATGGTAACCCCCATACATCTATACAATGGTAACCCCCATACATCTATACAATGGTAACCCCCATACATCAATACAATGGTAACCACCATACATCTATACAATGGTAACCACCATACATCAATACAATGGTAACCACCATACATCAATACAATGGTAACCACCATACATCTATACAATGGTAACCACCATACATCAATACAATGGTAACCCCCATACATCTATACAATGGTAACCACCATACATCAATACAATGGTAACCCCCATACATCTATACAATGGTAACCACCATACATCTATACAATGGTAACCACCATACATCTATACAATGGTAACCCCCATACATCTTTACAATGGTAACCACCATACATCTATACAATAATAACCCCCATACATCTATACAATGGTAACCACCATACATCTATACAATGGTAACCACCATACATCTATACAATGGTAACCACCATACATCTATACAATGGTAACCACCATACATCTATACAATGTTAACCACCATACATCTATACAATGGTAACCACCATACATCTATACAATGGTAACCCCCATACATCTATACAATGGTAACCACCATACATCTATACAATAGTAACCCCCATACATCTATACAATGGTAACCACCATACATCTATACAATGGTAACCACCATACATCTATACAATGGTAACCACCATACATCTATACAATGGTAACCACCATACATCTATACAATGGTAACCACCATACATCTATACAATGGTAACCACCATACATCTATACAATGGTAACCCCCATACATCTATACAATGGTAACCACCATACATCTATACAATGGTAACCCCCATACATCTATACAATGGTAACCCCCATACATCTATACAATGGTAACCCCCATACATCTATACAATGGTAACCCCCATACATCTATACAATGGTAACCCCCCATACACACACTCTCGTCTGAACTACATGATGGGGTTAGACAGCTGTTCTCTTACATTTAGTACAGTACTGTGTTATTAAGCACTCAACCACAGGAGGTGATTGAAGTGCGAGGAGTGATTGAGAAAGTAACGTGGAGAGTGAATGGAAGAGAGGATAGATGGTAACAGGATGAGAGGAGAGAGAGGATGAGGAGACAAACAAGAGGGACGAAAGACAGATGGAGAAAGGAGAATAATAAGCATCACACGTCTTATTCCTAACAACTTACAAAACTATACAGTTCATTCTAGGTTGAAAATGTGACCGGGAGTATCAATTAAACTTACATTTTTAGTCATAAGTTGCTAAACGTAAGTGGTAGATGGAGGGGGGGGGGAAGAGAGGGAGAGGGCGGGGGAGGAAGTAGAGAGAGGTGGGTGAGAGGAGCGGAGAGGGGGAGGGAGATGTAGAGGGGAACCAGCCCGCAAACCAAAATACAGTGACAGAATATTTACATGGTCAACACACGGTGATATCCGAGACAGGGAGCAGCCTCCGCCCCCCTTCTCCCTCCTCTCTCTACCCCTACCCTTGCTGAGCATGTTGTGCTTCCCCTCCCACTGCTCAGCAGGTTGTGGTCCCCTTCCCTATGCTGAGGATGGTGTGGCTCTATCCCAAGCTGAGAATGGTGTGGCCCTCTGTCCCCTGCTGGAGATGGTGTGGCCCTCTGTCCCCTGCTGGAGATGGTGTGGCCCTTTGTCCCCTGCTGGAGATGGTGTGGCCCTCTGCCCCCTGCTGGAGATGGTGTGGCCCTCTGCCCCTGCTGGAGATGGTGTGGCCCTCTGTCCCCTGCTGGAGATGGTGTGGCCCTCTGTCCCCTGCTAGAGATGGTGTGGCCCTCTTCCCCCTGCTGGAGATGGTGTGGCCCTCTGCCCCTGCTGGAGATGGTGTGGCCCTCTGCCCCCTGCTGGAGATGGTGTGGCCCTCTGCCCCCTGCTAGAGATGGTGTGGCCCTCTTCCCCCTGCTGGAGATGGTATGGCCCTCTGCCCCCTGCTGGAGATGGTGTGGCCCTCTTCCCCCTGCTGGAGATGGTGTGGCCCTCTGTCCCCTGCTGGAGATGGTGTGGCCCTCAGCCCCCTGCTGGAGATGGTGTGGCCCTCTGCTCCCTGCTAGAGATGGTGTGGCCCTCTCTCCCCTGCTGGAGATGGTGTGGCCCTCTGTCCCCTGCTGGAGATGGTGTGGCCCTCAGCCCCCTGTTGGAGATGGTGTGGCCCTCAGCCCCCTGCTGGAGATGGTGTGGCCCTCAACCCCATGCTGGAGATGGTGGCCCTCTGTCCCTGCTGGAGATGGTGTGGCCCTCTGTCCCCTGCTGGAGATGGTGTGGCCCTCAGCCCCCTGCTGGAGATGGTGTGGCCCTCTGTCCCCTGCTGGAGATGGTGTGGCCCTCAGCCTCCTGTTGGAGATGGTGTGGCCCTCTGCCCCTACAGAGAATGGGGTGGCGCCCTCCCCGTGAGGATGGAGTAGCCCTTTCCCAGCTGAGGATGCTGTGGCCCCTCCCCATCGTTCATAGATTTCGAGTATCACAAAGTCAATTATTTAATTACAGAATTTGTTACACTGTTAATACAGAGACTAAACACCAAGGGTTTACTGTGGTGGGTCAACATATATAACAGTACCAATACTCTTGATTACTCACCTTCATGTAAGAACAAGTGGCGGTGACACCAACAAGCACAACCCTCACTCAGGTCAGGTTATCTGGCAATGAATGTATAGAGTCGACGAGAGGGTCATCAGGGCCAGGGGGAGACGGGGCCACATAAGAGCCTCCTGCCAAACCAGACCCTCCCAGCAGCCGTGTACACGGGGGAATAGCTGTACTAGGCCAATTAAGCCCCTTAACTGCCCCTTGGCCATCGCTGGTCAATTACATTAGTCTTTGTGTTAATCTAATCCCGAGCAAAGCTGTGTTACTAATTGCCAAATGTCATTATCTGGCAGGAGAAGAAGCGCGTTCGACTCTCGGCTGACCCTGAC
>NC_091158.1:9788793-9898793 GCF_040958095.1 Procambarus clarkii
CGTTCGTAAGTACTTGCGTAACTGCTTCGTGAATCTGGCCCCAGTCTTACATGTATGGTGAACCAGATGGTTCCTACACCTCCAGCAGTTGTAGCACGTAACCACCGCCTGGAGCCTATTCCACACATCCCCCTCCCCAGGTAACAAACACAATTTACTTTCTCTTATCCTTTCTATGTCTTCTGACGTTTAGAAATGTGACCTCTAGTTCTGCTTTCTTTGTACTTTCAAATCTCAGCCCTGTCTGTTTTCTTGTATCTTTTTGCAGATTTGTATGTGGTATTTATGTACCATATACAGTATACAGCTTTCTTTCTGTCTGGGTATGTCCGGTGCCGTTATTAGTTCCTCGTAACTTACCTCTATAGATTTACAGGAAAAGTTTAAGCTGGTGACAGCTCACCTGTCTTGTCATATATATATATATATATATATATATATATATATATATATATATATATATATATATATATATATATATATATATATATATATATATATATATAATATAATCATATTTACTGTTATAGAATGTTGCATGGTGTTTGCACACACCTCCTCGTCTAGCAGTGGGATCCATCCATCTCCAGCGTTGAGAGGAAATGCTTTCTCACATTCTTAAAGCATTTTTTGTTTTTTGTTTTGCAGGTTTAAATTCATATTCTCTAAACCAGTCGGAGTAATATGGCCGGAGTAATGCCATATTCTTTACTCATATTGATGTTTACACATAAGTTCAGCTGTTCCTCGCCTTGTAAGGAAACACTGGTTTTCTCTTTTATATATTTGTACCGCATTTTTTTGTATTCCTCTGGCGTGTGGTTTTTGCAGTGAGGTGTTGAACACTGCAGGAAAGGTCGCGGCTCGGGCTGGTGCTACCTCCTTGAAGATCCACGGGGATGATATCCTCTGGCTCTACACAGTCGTATGGAGTCTTCTGGGGGTCACATCTGTTTCACTCAACCTGCAGTATTAGATTCTTGGGCAGTTCAAGTCCACAGGACAGTGGTGGGGACACAGCAGGCCGGGACAGTGGTGGGGACACAGCAGGCCGGGACAGTGGTGGGGACACAGCAGGCCGGGACAGTGGTGGGGACACAGCAGGCCGGGACAGTGGTGGGGACACAGCAGGCCGGGACAGTGGTGGGGACACAGCAGGCCAGGACAGTGGTGGGGACACAGCAGGCCAGGACAGTGGTGGGGACACAGCAGGCCGGGACAGTGGTGGGGACACAGCAGGCCAGGACAGTGGTGGGGACACAGCAGGCCAGGACAGTGATGGGGACACAGCAGGCCGGGACAGTGGTGGGGACACAGCAGGCCGGGACAGTGGTGGGGACACAGCAGGCCAGGACAGTGGTGGGGACACAGCAGGCCAGGACAGTGGTGGTGACACAGCAGGCCGGGACAGTGGTGGGGACACAGCAGGCCGGGACAGTGGTGGGGACACAGCAGGCCAGGACAGTGGTGGGGACACAGCAGGCCAGGACAGTGGTGGGGACACAGCAGGCCAGGACAGTGGTGGGGACACAGCAGGCCGGGACAGTGGTGGGGACACAGCAGGCCGGGATAGTGGCGGGGGGCTAATGTTCACACAGCCACTTTAAGGCACAAGTTACCCCAACTCTGGTCTTCCCTGGTATGACGGCGGCGGGCGGTGATAGTGCGCGCTTTTACTGTTATGGCCGTATGGTGGCTTCTGTGATACGCTATAACCCTGCCCTTACCCCGCCTGCACCACCCACCCTTACCTTACCCCGCCTGCACCACCCACCCTTACCTTACCCCGCCTGCACCACCCACCCTTACCTTACTCCGCCTGCACCACCCACCCTTACCTTACCCCGCCTGCACCACCCACCCTTACCTTACCCCGCCTGCACCACCCACCCTTACCTTACCCCGCCTGCACCACGCACCCTTACCTAACTTCTAGGTTGGGCTGCTTGACTAACAGTTGGCCATTACCATGACCTGTCACCTGGTACTGATCGAATAGAGGCAGACTATAATCGTAAATTTTCTCTGACCACCTTGTGTAAAGTATCTCAATTGAAGTGCATAGTGAGGAATGTGTAAACACTCTACACGACTATCATATTACTTTGCACACTCTTCGTAAGATCAATACTCGGCTCCTGTGGCGGCACTTACTCTTAAATGTGTTTTCTAACAAAAATAAATTGTAATAATAATAATAATAATAATAATAATAATAATAATAATAATAATAGCAGCAATATTAGTGTTAGTAAGGATAACAGCTGGTACCAAGGGTTGCCATGGAGTGCAAGATGTGGTGGTGGAGCCCCGTTCTGGCGAGCGGCCGCTGACGGGCTGGGAATGTGGGTTCCACTGTCATGGTTGCAATTATTACGTTCACAATACCACACAGTTTCCCTCCAGCCCAAGAAGCGCTAGAGTTCCCAAGCATCTTACACGATACTTCTTTCTGGTCCAAGTTTCTTCCCATCTCCATGGGCTCCCTCTTGTATTGCTTTTTGTTTATTGGTTATGAGGGAGTATTGGTCTTGGTGACGATTTAGAAGTGAGGGGTGTGCAGGGGGGTGAGGGAGAGGTAGTGCCTCACAATGAGGTGATAAGGAGAAGTGAGGTCTAGTTCTCTATGTCCCGACTACTTGCCTTATTGTATCCTTTGAGTTATAATTTGACTATCCTAATGTTTGAATTTTTTGTCGAATCTACCTTTTATGTTTCATAGGTCCGCTTGAGTTGCTCTTAAAAGAAGGGGTGTTTATATTTTTAGAACGCCAGTGTTAATCCTTTTCATCCACGTGTGCCGTATGTAGTCCTCTCGCAAGCTTTTCAAACTCTTCTATGGAATATAAGTTAAGTCCCAGCTGCGTCTGGGTACAAGTGACAGGATGAACAACCCAGTTGCGTCTGGGTACAAGTGACAGGATGAACAACCCAGTTGCGTCTTGGTACAAGTGACAGGATGAACAACTCAGTTGCGTCTTGGTACAAGTGACAGGATGAACAACCCAGGGGTTTTTCCTTCTATTGGGTGAAGGGGGAGGGAGGGTTGAGTATGTTCTACTGGATTTGCTTGTTGCTTGTGAACCCCATCCTGTGAGCGGTAGTAGGTTAGCAGCTGCTAAGGCATCCTGTATGCGAGTATCCTGTAAGATACTCACTCACAGGATGAGTATCGTCACCCAGTACTTTCTCTATGGCGGCACTCACAGGAGTGACGCTGCCCAATACTATCTTTATATCCCAATTAACTCGCCCTCCAAGTCAAAATTTCAAATTGAGTTTTCAGTCTTATTCCATAAGCATGATTAGTCACTGTTTGCCCTAAGATGTATTAGAGGTCTTGGGGAAGGGGCGACTCACAAGGTCACGACAAAAGAATACCACTCGACCTCCTATTACTAGCGCTTCTAGTTATGAATCCTAGCAGCCTAGTGACTTTTATATATTCTAGTCCCCTATTGGTTCTCGATATGAATCCCAGTACCCTGTTGGCTTTTAGACATGAATTCTAGTTCTTTCTTGGTTCTAGCTATGAACTCTTAGTTCATTATTTACTTCTAGATATGAATTCTAGTGTCTTATCGGCTTTTAGTTATAAATACTAGTATCCCAATGGCATTTATATATGAATCTCAGTTTTCTATTGGCTTTTCAATATGAATCGTAGTAGCCTATATACTTCTATATATGAATCCCAGAACACTATTGTATCTTAGTATTGTCTTAGCTTCTAGATATTAATCAAGTATCATTTTGGCTTCATCCCCCAACAATTAAACATAGTCTTCTTGCATTTAGATTGAATTTTCGCAAATTTATTGTACCGTTGCACTGTTGTTGAGCAGACGGATCTCTGAGCACCGTCGTGTGAGAGGTGCGGCGAATTGCACATTAGTCTGCAATTTTAGATTGGGAGTCTGAGCGCATTTCCCCAGGCTGTATTGATCGAAGCCGCACGGGTTACTGGCCGCTCCCTCACCACTACCACTACTACTACTACTACTACTACTACCAGTACTACTACTACTACTACTACTACTACTACTACTACTACTACTACTACTACTACTACTACTACTACTAAGAGACGCAGTGTAGCTTAATCAAGCGCTATTGGCTACAACCTCTGTATGCAGATTTCAGCAACATCCCAAGCTGCGCACTACAATAGAGCTCCAAATTACGCATGAGGGGCGCAGACGTGAACTGAATGTAACGGACGGAGCCGCAAACTGCGCATTACGGGCGAGGCCGCAAACTGCGCATCTAAGAACTCCCTCCAAATCGCTGGCGCTGACAACCTCTTGAGTCAAGGACAAGCTGGATGAGAGGGAGGTGGAGGAGGAGAATGAGGGTCTAGGTGAGGGGGTGAGGGGGGAGGGGTTGTTATCTTGAGGTTATCTTGAGATGATTTCGGGGCTTAGCGTCCCCGCGGCCCGGTCCTCGACCAGAGGATACTCCGACCAGTACTCCTTTTTGTTACACCCCCCCCAAGGAAGCAACCCGTAGCAGCTATCTAACTCCCAGGAACCTATTTACCGCTAGGTGAACAGGCGCATCAGGGGCGAAAGAAAAAACTGTCCATATGTTTCCGCCTCCACCGGGGATCGAACCCAGAACCTTAGGATTACGAATCCCGAGCGCTGTCTACTGTCAGGCCTCTATAAGGGGTAGGGCATGTAAGGGGTAGGACATATAAGGGGTAGGACATATAAGGGGTAGGACATATAAGGGGTAGGGCATATAAAGGATAGGGCATATAAGGGGTAGGGCATATAAGGGGTAGAGCATATAAAGGGTAGGGCATATAAAGGGTAGGGCATATAAAGGGTAGGGCATATAAAGGGTAGGGCATATAAAGGGTAGGGCATATAAAGGGTAGGGCATATAAGGGGTAAGACAGGGGTGGTGGTGTTGCAGCAAGGGAAGAGAGCAACAGAGAAGGGAGAACGGGCTGATGTAGTCACAATGGAAAGATTGAGAATGACGAAGACACGAGAAAGGGGAATGTAATAATGTAGACGTAGGAAGAGACAGAGGGGGTGAGGTAGAGAAGCAGGCGGTTGTGAGGGGAAGATGAGGGCGGGAAGAGGGGTGAGCGGAAGATGAGGGCGGGAAGAGGGGTGAGGGGAAGATGAGGGCGGGAAGAGGGGTGAGCGGAAGATGAGGGCGGGAAGAGGGGTGAGGGGAAGATGAGGGCGGGAAGAGGGGTGAGGGGAAGATGAGGGCGGGAAGAGGGGTGAGGGCGGGAAGAGGGGTGAGCGGAAGATGAGGGCGGGAAGAGGGGTGAGGGGAAGATGAGGGCGGGAAGAGGGGTGAGGGGAAGATGAGGGCGGGAAGAGGGGTGAGGGGAAGATGAGGGCGGGAAGAGGGGTGAGCGGAAGATGAGGGCGGGAAGAGGGGTGAGGGGAAGATGAGGGCGGGAAGAGGGGTGAGCGGAAGATGAGGGCGGGAAGAGGGGTGAGGGGAAGATGAGGGCGGGAAGAGGGGTGAGCGGAAGATGAGGGCGGGAAGAGGGGTGAGGGGAAGATGCGGGCGGGAAGAGGGGTGAGCGGAAGATGAGGGCGGGAAGAGGGGTGAGGGGAAGATGAGGGCGGGAAGAGGGGTGAGCGGAAGATGAGGGCGGGAAGAGGGGTGAGGGGAAGATGAGGGCGGGAAGAGGGGTGAGCGGAAGATGAGGGCGGGAAGAGGGGTGAGCGGAAGATGAGAGCGGGAAGAGGGGTGAGGGGAAGATGAGGGCGGGAAGAGGGGTGAGGGGAACTTGAGACCCAGGCTGGGAAACTTTTTAAAAGGTACGGCAAGTTGCCGCTTTGCCATCCTTGTATTAAGTTGTGTGTTATTCTCTAGCCTGGCACTGTGATCTGTGACGAGGCGGCTAGGAACACAGGAGGGTGGCTTGGGTGAAGGGGAGGGTGAGGTGGGTGAAGGGGGAGGGTGAGGTGGGTGAAGGGGAGGGTGAGGTGGGTGAAGGGGGAGGGTGAGGCGGGTGAAGGGGAGGGTGAGGTGGGTGAAGGGGAGGGTGAGGTGGGTGAAGGGGAGGGTGAGGTGGGTGAAGGGGAGGGTGAGGTGGGTGAAGGGGAGGGTGAGGTGGGTGAAGGGGGAGGGTGAGGTGGGTGAAGGGGGAGGGTGAGGCGGGTGAAGGGGAGGGTGAGGCGGGTGAAGGGGAGGGTGAGGCGGGTGAAGGGGAGGGTGAGGCGGGTGAAGGGGAGGGTGAGGTGGGTGAAGGGGGAGGGTGAGGCGGGTGAAGGGGAGGGTGAGGCGGGTGAAGGGGAGGGTGAGGCGGGTGAAGGGGAGGGTGAGGTGGGTGAAGGGGAGGGTGAGGTGGGTGAAGGGGAGGGTGAGGCGGATGAAGGGGAGGGTGAGGCGGGTGAAGGGGAGGGTGAGGTGGGTGAAGGGGGAGGGTGAGGCGGGTGAAGGGGAGGGTGAGGCGGGTGAAGGGGAGGGTGAGGCGGGTGAAGGGGAGGGTGAGGTGGGTGAAGGGGAGGGTGAGGTGGGTGAAGGGGAGGGTGAGGCGGATGAAGGGGAGGGTGAGGCGGGTGAAGGGGAGGGTGAGGGGGGTGAAGGGGGAGGGTGAGGCGGGTGAAGGGGGAGGGTGAGGTGGGTGAAGGGGAGGGTGAGGTGGGTGAAGGGGGAGGGTGAGGTGGGTGAAGGGGGAGGGTGAGGTGGGTGAAGGGGAGGGTGAGGTGGGTGAAGGGGGAGGGTGAGGTGGGTGAAGGGGAGGGTGAGGTGGGTGAAGGGGGAGGGTGAGGTGGGTGAAGGGAGAGGGTGAGGTGGGTGAAGGGGAGGGTGAGGTGGGTGAAGGGGGAGGGTGAGGCGGGTGAAGGGGAGGGTGAGGCGGGTGAAGGGGGAGGGTGAGGTGGGTGAAGGGGAGGGTGAGGTGTTTGATGGGGAGGGTGGCTTGGGTGAAGGGCAGGGGGAGGATGAGGTGGGTGAAGGGGAGGATGGGGAGTGAAGGGGGGGGGGGTGCGAGTTTACCAAAATGAAACAAAAATTTCCATACAAGTGAAGGAATGATTTTTCCGCCCAAATGAATTTTTGCTCTCGCCTAATTGATATGCAAATCCGCCAAAATGAAAAGCTCCCAGGCTCAAAACCAATGATCTCCTTAACTCACAGAAAAAGCGAGGCTCAGGTTGGAACATTCCCCAACATAGATACGAAGTTTGGTGGGAATATGGAAACTTGATTTCAACATTTCCGATAGATCAGAGACGCATGGTAAAAGGTCTTGGTGGTCAAAGGTTGTGGTGTTAAGAATATAAGAACAAAGGTAACTGCAGAAGGCCTATTGGCCCATACGAGGCAGCTCCTATCTATAACCACCCAATCCCACTCATGGCTGTTCATGGCTGTGTAAATGTGCTACGTCTGCCGAGCAACCCATATGTTGTACAGTAAGCTACTTCTGGCCGGGCACAGGAAGCTTCTTAAGCTTATCGCGGTCCTCACACCACTTACGGGCTATTCATGCCCGTGCCACATCTTGGGTGGCTTAATCTTTATCAATTCTAAACCAGTTGATTAGGGCCCAGGGCCCTACCTATTTACTTCTAGGTGAACAGAGGCGTTAGGTGTCCGAGAACGTGTCCAAACGTCTCGCTGTACCCGGGACTCGGTCTCAAGACCAGCTAGTCGGGTGTGACCCGATTACGTTAACCCCTGTGGAGGTGCCAGTCAATAGTGGCACCTCCACATTACAGGTGGGGACGGGGTCAGTGTTGTAGTGGTGGGGGGCAGGGGCTGGTGGCAGGGGCAGGGAGAGTGTGGTGGCGGCAGGGGCTGGGAGAGTGTGGTGGCGGCAGGGGCTGGTGGCAGGGGCAGGGAGAGTGTGGTGGCGGCAGGGGCTGGTGGCAGGGGCAGGGAGAGTGTGGTGGCGGCAGGGGCTGGTGGCAGGGGCAGGGAGTGTGGTGGCGGCAGGGGCAGGGAGAGTGTGGTGGCGGCAGGGGCTGGTGGCAGGGGCAGGGAGAGTGTGGTGGCGGCAGGGGCTGGTGGCAGGGGCAGGGAGAGTGTGGTGGCGGCAGGGGCTGGTGGCAGGGGCAGGGAGAGTGTGGTGGCGGCAGGGGCAGGGAGAGTGTGGTGGCGGCAGGGGCAGGGAGAGTGTGGTGGCGGCAGGGGCTGGTGGCAGGGGCAGGGAGAGTGTGGTGGCGGCAGGGGCTGGTGGCAGGGGCAGGGAGAGTGTGGTGGCGGCAGGGGCTGGTGGCAGGGGCAGGGAGAGTGTGGTGGCGGCAGGGGCTGGTGGCAGGGGCAGGGAGAGTGTGGTGGCGGCAGGGGCAGGGAGAGTGTGGTGGCGGCAGGGGCAGGGAGAGTGTGGTGGCGGCAGGGGCTGGTGGCAGGGGCAGGGAGAGTGTGGTGGCGGCAGGGGCTGGTGGCAGGGGCAGGGAGAGTGTGATGGCGGCAGGGGCAGGGAGAGTGTGGTGGCGGCAGGGGCTGGTGGCAGGGGCAGGGAGAGTGTGGTGGCGGCAGGGGCTGGTGGCAGGGGCAGGGAGAGTGTGGTGGCGGCAGGGGCTGGTGGCAGGGGGAGTGGGAAGTGGTGTTATCAACAGGAGATAAACACCATCCCCCCCCCTACCCCCGGGCCGTGTACAGTATCTTGCGTCATAGCTAAGTTAGCAGCCTCTGCTGTCTTCCAACTTACTCTTGTCTCAAGGTAGAAGTATGGGGGGAAGTTTGCATAATCTGGAATACATTGAGATTGATATTTCTTTATTGATAAACCATTACAGATATTAAGGGTGTTTGCCCTAAGATGTATTAGAGGTCTTGGGGAAGGGGATAGGATGAGGGGCATAATAAAGGCGTCCTTGGGTATGCTGGTGAGGAGGGGGGAGGGGGGGGGGGATTATGAGGAGGCGACATACCTGAGGTACAAGGACCTCCATCGCCCACTGGGTCAGCTGCCCCCCCCCCCCATCCTAGGCTCAACCCGGGCGCGCACACACACACACACACACACACGCATACACACACACCTCACCTCACTCCCCTCAGTCCTCCTCACTCGTCGGTCTAACTTACTCAACCCAATCTCCGGCTATTTACGGGCTATTCATGCCCGTGCCGCCTCTTGGGTGGCGTAATCTTCACCAATCAACTCAATCTCAGGCTGTGCTCGTCCAAGCTGATTCTGACCACAATTTTGGCGTATTTTGTATTAAAATAGTTTTTTTCTCATATTTTCCGGAGGGCCACTTACACTAGTGGCCTTGACGAGGACAGGAAGCCGGCGGCTTGTCAAAGGTCCCCCTTTGCCTCGATGATCATTCGCAGTTTGGATGTTAATAAATTAATTTTATATTATATTAGAGTTCTGTGTATAGTTAGGCGTGGGTTAGGTTAGGATAGGTGCTTAGGTTCTACTGACACGTGTTTCCATATGCATTACGTGGGTGAAGCATTGAGAGAGGTGTAATTCGATCAGAGGACGTGAGCGAATCATGCCCTCTGTTTGAACCGCACCTCTATAAAAAGCTTCACTCACGTACTACATACAAGTATAATTGCCACTACAACCATAACACCTAACATTAACTGTACACAAAATTACACATTAATACTAATTTATATTCGAGAAATCATGGGTGTTTGGTTGGAGAGTTAAAGTTGCCGAGTGCGTCTTTAGAGTCGGCTTCGACCCCCACTGTCTCGCCAGCCTGGAGTCCTCACCTAAACAAAAATAAGACATTTTTCTATAAGACAGATCCTAGATATGGGGGCACTGAACTATTGGTATAGACTGAGGGAGCTGCACGTAATGCCACTGGAAGGAGGAATATGGGGAACATGATCAAGGCATAGAGAATACTCATGGATAGCGATAAAATAGAGAGGATATTTAAGTTGAGGAGAATAACGCAACGAGAGAATATTGCATGGACGCAGGTGAGCCAAAGGGATGTGTGGAGACACAGCCTCACAGCTTGGCTGTGCTGGTGGAGGGAACTAGATGGAAGAGAGACCATTGTTTTAAAACAGATATGACAAAAAATGGTCATAATGCATTAGTCAACTGACAGTCTGGAAGGCGGATCTCAGGATCTGAAGCTCGGTCCTGCAAACTCTGTTAGGTAAGACTTACCTTGACTTCCTCACTTACCTTTCTCTCCAGATGCTTCACTCAGCCTCTTATTGCATTAAGTTTGATCAATTCTCCTGCGGTATGTCAGTATTAGTTCTACTGCCAGTATAATGCACTTTGATATGCTAAAATTTATTGGGATATAATACGAGAGCGTCAGCGTTCCAAGGTGAGTGTGTCGCTGGATATAGATTATACTAAAGTATGATGTCATGCTGGGGTATGACGCTAGACGTCGGATGGCAGGGAGTGGGTAGCATGGGGATGATAGTTGATTGTTTTTATATATATAGAAGAGTTGTTACATTCTTGTACAGCCACTGGCACGCGTAGCGTTTCGGGCAGGTCCTTAATCCTAATTTTCCCCGGAATACGACCCCGCCAAATCGCTTAACAACCAGGTACCCATTCCCTGCTGGGTGAACAGAGGCAACAGTTAAGGAGTGGCGATCCTGGAGGATAAGAAGCCAGGCCAAATCGTTAGCAAAACGCGGGGCGAGTGTCTTACCATTGCGCCACGGGGACCTGTCCGTCTAACTACCCAAAACTTCCTAGCATTAGGTAAGTAATGAAGAACTATAATTTATTTACTCACTATAATGTTGGTGCTGAATGTAAAAAATGATTTTTTTTTTACTCTGAAATAATATCATTTTATAATGAAATTAGACGAAACAAAGTGGCAGGTGACGCCACAGGAAGTCGACGCTCCAAGCGACAATGATGTGGCTTTGGGTAATTAGATGGACCCAATTTCGTTATAAAATTATATTATTTTTACAGTAAAAAATAACTTTTTCATGTTCTACATTCAGCACCTACATTATAGTGAGTAAATAAATCATGGTTCTTCATTACTTACTTAATGCTAGGAAGCTTTGAGTAATTAGAAGGACCGACGGGGACTGCTGTCTGCCTCGTTGACAGTGTGTAAAAAGCGTACTTGAAGGACTTTTATGTGAAAAGTGATCTGGCTACACTACACTTCTACGCTTCTACACACAGTGAAAAACTGAAGGAATGCTGCTGTAGGCCTACTGGCCTATGGGAGACTATCTTGAGGTTATTTTGAGAGGATTTCGGGGCTTAGCGTCCCCGCGGTCCGGTCCTCGACCAGGCCTCCTTTTTTGTTACACCTAGGAAGCAGCCCGTAGCAACTGTGTAACTCACAGGTACCTATTTAGTGCTAAGTGAACAGAACCATCAAGGTGAAAGAAACTGCCCATTTGTTTTGGCCTTCACCGGGGATCGAATCCGGAACCACTACCAATCACAGGATGAGTATGGGGGTCCACTACCACTCACAGGATGAGTATGGGGTCCACTACCACTCACAGGATAAGTATGGGGTGCATAATTAATGAGGTAAACGGGGTGGAATTGGATGGACTTTCGTGGAGTATAATAATTCTGGTCCTGGTTTATCTTTAAACCAGGCCAGTGACGCAGTGGTTTATGTTGTCGAGTGTGAGAGTGAGGAGCAAGTGAGGGTCTCTTGGCCTCCTCCTCAAGTGGTTCCCGGAGATCAACTTTTCAAGAGACCTTAATACAGGTGCTTACCTATCAGGGACACCGGGGGAATGAGGTCTGGGTCTGTGTATGGCCGCCTACTGGCCTTATACCTGTTGCGTTTCAGTTTAACTATTCTCACGTTCGAATTCCTTGTCAAATTTGCCCTGGAAGTTGTGGATGGAGGTGGCTTCCACAACTTCTTCTTTTAGTGTATTCCACTTGTTGACCATCCACTCAAGGTGTAATCCACTCCACTCTTGTCCTAATTTCCTCTTGTCCTAAAATGATCTCGTCCACCTTTTCTTTTCTACTCAGTATCTTGTATGTTGGGATCATATCCCGCTGTTTCTTACTTTCTCCACGGCTGTAAGGCCTAGTTCTCGTAATTAACCTATACTCACGCCGTCTCCCTGTTGGCTCTGGCACTAATCCTGTTGCAAACCTTTGTACGTTTTTGTAGTTTTGTTTTTTCACAAGTTGCGGATTCCAGGCCGGTGCTGCATGTTCAGTATTGGTGTAATACATGCTGTGTAAATTATCGTGAACGTATTTCCTGGTAGTATTAAGGGGCATAACTATGCTCCTTAATAGTACCAGGGCATAACTTATGCATTAATTTATGCATTAAGGGCATAACTTATGCATTAGGCAGTGATGTGGTGGAGGCTGACTCCATACACAGCTTCAAGTGTAGATATGATAGAGCCCAGTAGGCTCAGGAACCTGTACACCTGTTGATTGACGCTTGAGAGGCGGGACCAAAGAGCCAGAGCTCAACCCCCGCAAGCACAACTAGGTGAATACAACTAGGTGAGTACACACACACACACACACACACACACACACACACACACACACACACACACACACACACACACACACACACACACACACACACACACACACACACACCCAAAGCTCAACCCCCGCAAGCACAATTAGGTGAGTACACACACACACACACACACACACACACACACACACACACACACACACACACACACACACACACACACACACACACACACACACACACACACACACAGTAACCAGCCTGTAACAGCTGTCTTAACTACCAGGTACCTATGTACTGCTAGGTAACAGGTTCATCAGGGTGAAAGAAACTCTGCCCATCTGTTTCCGAAGTTTGTGAGTCCTCCAGCCAACACCAGATCAGGGTTTCGCGCGCACACGCGCGCGCACACGCGCGCGCACACTGGTGTGGTATAGGTGTTCTCCCCCCCCCCCAATGCTCTCTCAGTCTCATACAGAAATCACACTAAAGAACAGTTGTAGAGGCAAGTTAGCCAGCCATCTGACGAAAGCAGCACTTCAGTCTTTGTAAAAATCGGGCAGAAAATCTTGCAATAGTCGCTGAAATTAAGAGAGCTGTGAGAGTACTTACCCAGCCGGGAAGAGTCATCAAGTTTCTGTGGATCCCTTCCCATGTTGGAATGTGTGGGAATGAACGAGCAGATGTGCTGGCTGCTGAAGGCGCTGAAGGAGACCATATTGAATACTTCATACCCAAGACTCTTCTACAAATTAGAGGTATTGTCAGGCAACATCACCGTGACAAGGTAACTGTGGAAAGGAGGATAGAAGCACAAACCAGTGAATCTGTACGATAGTACAACATGGTTACAGCTGGCAATCCCAATCATTATGGACGAAGAGGAGAAGGACGCAGGAGAGAGTCAGTAATAGCGAGAATCCGTCTTGGATAGAAATATCCATGAGATACGAAATGGGAAACAACAATTGATCAGCGGAGTTTCATATAATAAAGGATCTGTGATCAGATTTTCCAAAATATGTTTAGTTTTACATATACGAGTAGTCAAAGTCCCCCCCTCCAAAAAAAATATATATGCAAATATATCATGTTTATTACTGATTTATAAAATCAATAAATGAACTTAGGAAAAAATGCTTCTTACAGATTGTAGAGACATAAACTCTACATATGAGGTGTAAGTTGCATGTCAATTGAATAAAAAATGAAAGAGTAGAAGTTAGTTTTATGATACTTGAAAAGAAATAATTAAAAAATGAAGTCTAAGGTGCTGCCATCTGTGGCTGAGGTTGACATCGACCAATTTCCTCCAAAATTGACACCCTTACAGACAGGCTCACGTGCAGTCAGGTGTATAAGTTTCATGCAAATCGTCCGATAAACAAGAAAAAAAAAGTTGAAAAAAATAATTTTAACTACATTTTTTTTATAAAACTAATTATTAATATTTTATTATATGCTATTGTGATAGCTGAGAATCATAGACATGATTTCAGTTGACACTTGTGTTTGATGTTAATTTTGAACATTTTGGAAAATTGTTGACACATAATTAAATAATTTTTTCTCCCTTCCTATTTATGCTACGATGCTGAAACTCGGACCAGATGAAGCCCTTTTTATATACAACTAGTCAAAAAAGTTTGATTGAAATCGAACTAGATTTCATTTATTGCATATTTGAAAGTTATGTCCCTGGAAAATGAGTATAACAGCCCTCTTCGTACTCCTTACCTTACATTGAGATGATTTTCGAGCTGAGCGTCCTCGCGGCCCGGTCCTCGACCAGGCCTCCTGGGCCCCTTACTTTAGAACACACAACATCTCTCTATAATCCGCACTAATGACCCTTTGCTTTATTTACCATTATTGTAAGAGCGGTAGTTAATGACCCAGAGAAGAGAACGACTTTTTACTTACGGGAAGTAAATAGTCTGCCACAGGAAGTCTGAATTATCGAGGTCCCCCTTCACCACCTACTGCCCTTACCTACCATACAACCCGTAACTGTTGCCTAACTCCTAGGTACCTAGTTGTTGCTAGGTAAATAGAGGTATCAGGTTGAAGGAAATGTTGCTCTCGTGGTAACATTTAAAAGAGGTAAATTTAAACCTATAAAAATTTACTCCACAGGGAAAATTAACACATTTAAACTGATAGATTAACTAGGTAATAATGAGGCAAATGTGTCATACAAGGTGTAGAAAGTTCACCTGTGGTTTGTACTCATAAGCCGAGTACTTTTTCTCATAAGCCGAGTTGATCACTTCACCTACACCGAGCACTCCCGGGGCCTCTGGCACAACTCTCCCTCGCTCTCCAACAAAGTTTCCTTAGTGTGATGTTAAGCCTTGGCGCATCAACATTTCAAGGACCAATAGGCTGGCTTGTAACCACCACCTACAACTATGCACCAATTATCACAGGCCTAAACAGGCCTACAAATTATTGTCGAATAATTTCCAGTCCCACAAGATGTTCCCACGGAGGGTCAGACTGGCAGGCAAAATATCTTTCTTCCCCCAAACTTTTCTCAAACAAACGTAAGGTCATGCACCGTAAAATTGTCAAGGTCTAATTGGCTGGCCTAGTGAAGCTTGCAGATTAATTCCGAATCCTTGCCAGTCTCTCAAGGCATTTCCAACGACAAAACAAGGACCAACCTTCCCGACAGTCCTAAATCTTGTTTTCCCTACAGTCGTTTGACACCACCTTGTAAACAAACTTTATGTGGACGAGCAAACAGGTTTTGTTGAGTAGCAAATACAGGTATCTTGGTTGAAGATGATCGACAGCTTGGGAAGGAAGTAAAGAGTGGTGCTGGAGGGGAGAAAATAGCAGTATTGGAATGATAACAGCAGCACTTAAGTGAATTATATAATAATGATGCAAGCAAGATAACCTGTGGTGCTGGGAACTAAACACAAATACTGAGCAAAAATCACAGTGTAGAGAAGAACGAAAAAAAAAAAAATGGCTGAGGTCGAAGGAGAAAATAGGTGCCGGAGAAGCACAGAGGATCAACATTGCACAAGCGTAAACTGCGGTGGAACGTAATTTCCTTTTGTCGTCTATTTCTTTGGAGGGCATTTGAAAATTGGTGAAATTGCATGTTCAACCCCTCTACCGGCAGTTGACCTCTTACGGTGGCCTACTTAATGTCAATCAGTTCTTCATAGTAAGGACTTACGTTAATACCTATCACGGGTGACAACGTTCACATGGTGACTATAAACTTGAGAAAATGAAGTTCTGGTCAATACAGATGCCCCTGACTTTTGGAACATATAACATGCAACGAGTGGAGAAGAACAATCAACAGTGGTGGAGAACAACCAACAGTGGTGGAGAACAACCAACAGTGGTGGAGAACAACCAACAGTGGTGGAGAACAACCAACAGTGGTGGAGAACAACCAACAGTGGTGGAGAACAACCAACAGTGGTGGAGAACAACCAACAGTGGTGGAGAACAAACAACAGTGGTGGAGAACAACCAACAGTGGTGGAGAACAACCAACAGTGGTGGAGAACAACCAACAGTGGTGGAGAACAACCAACAGTGGTGGAGAACAACCAACAGTGGTGGAGAACAACCAACAGTGGTGGAGAACAACCAACAGTGGTGGAGAACAACCAACAGTGGTGGAGAACAACCAACAGTGGTGGAGAACAACCAACAGTGGTGGAGAACAACCAACAGTGGTGGAGAGCAAACAACAGTGGTGGAGAACAACCAACAGTGGTGGAGAGCAAACAACAGTGGTGGAGAACAACCAACAGTGGTGGAGAACAAACAACAGTGGTGGAGAACAACCAACAGTGGTGGAGAACAACCAACAGTGGTGGAGAACAAACAACAGTGGTGGAGAACAACCAACAGTGGTGGAGAACAACCAACAGTGGTGGAGAACAACCAACAGTGGTGGAGAACAACCAACAGTGGTGGAGAACAACCAACAGTGGTGGAGAACATACAAGAGTGGTGGAGAACAACCAACAGTGGTGGAGAACAACCAACAGTGGTGGAGAACAACCAACAGTGGTGGAGAACAAACAACAGTGGTGGAGAACAACCAACAGTGGTGGAGAACAACCAACAGTGGTGGAGAACAACCAACAGTGGTGGAGAACAGACAAGAGTGGTGGAGGAGAGATAAGAAGAGAGCTGGAGGTTCTCACTGGTAAGGAGTTTTTTTTATTTTTTATTTTTTATTTTTTATTTACTATTATTTTTCTACCACAGACGTGGCCACACATTTACAATGCTAACCAGCATTTATACATTTTCTTCTGTCCTCCATGGACAGGGTTAGAGATTTGTTAAACATATAGTTCAGGGATTTATTGAACAATCAACCACAGAAGGTGATTGTAGTGCTTTTAAAATGCTAATCTAACCTACATACGTAAATACATAGATCTGTGTGGTAAGGAGGTGTAGGGCTGTGCACCCAGCGACCTCTCCCTCCTACACCCTGACTTCCCTTGCTGGTACTCCTGTTGCTTACCTTCTTCTGCATTCTCTTCATGTTTGTTGTGTTGCTGCTTCTCCTGTTATCCTTCTTTTGGAACTTCGCTTGATGTTTGTCCAGTTGATGCTGCCTTTGTTCTCCATTGTCTTGGTACTTCTTTGATGTTGGTCATGTTCTTGCTTCTCTTGTTCTTCCGTCTCTTGATACTTCTGTTAGTTCTGTTGATCTTTTCCCAGTTGTTGTTCAGGCTTCCATTTCTTATGAAGGTATATAACCTTCATCTGAAATCTTTTCTTTAATTCCTGAATCACGTCTCCAACTGCTGCGTAGGATGTAAAAGTAGGGTGTAAAGTAATTAGGCCTACGTCCTCCTGATAACATGACCAGGTTTACTGAGGAATAATTAGCTCACTACATGATTTACTCAAATAGGTTACAGTACCACACACAGGATGGGTATGGGGTACCCTAGCACACACAGGATGGGTATGGGGTACCCTAGCACACACAGGATGGGTATGGGGTACCCTACCACACACAGGATGGGTATGGGGTACCCTAGCACACACAGGATGGGTAAGGGGTACCCTACCACACACAGGATGGGTATGGGGTACCCTAGCACACACAGGATGGGTAAGGGGTACCCTACCACACACAGGATGGGTATGGGGTACCCTAGCACACACAGGATGGGTATGGGGTACCCTAGCACACACAGGATGGGTATGGGGTACCCTAGCACACACAGGATGGGTATGGGGTACCCTAGCACACACAGGATGGGTATGGGGTACCCTAGCACACACAGGATGGGTATGGGGTACCCTACCACACACAGGATGGGTATGGGGTACCCTACCACACACAGGATGGGTAAGGGGTACCCTACCACACACAGGATGGGTAAGGGGTACCCTACCACACACAGGATGGGTAAGGGGTACCCTACCACACACAGGATGGGTAAGGGGTACCCTACCACACACAGGATGGGTAAGGGGTACCCTACCCCACACAGGATGGGTATAGGATACATTATAAATTAACTAAACTAACTGATAATGAAAGAGCGTTGCATCGCCCAGCACACTTGTTTACGAAGTGACTTTTTTTTTGCAGGGATATTCCTGCGCGGGCCCTAAGCCTCTGGCTGGCCCACTAAGTGTTGCTTGTTTCTGTGTTACTTAGGCGGAGAATGAGTATTTATAACTCGTATGGTCGCTTCAGTAAGATTTTGTCCCATGTGTTTAACAACTTCTGCTCTGTTAAATCTAAGTTGAAATCTTACTGGGTTTGTAACCGTGCACTGTGTTAGATAATGTACCAGTGGTCTGTCGGGCAATTCTCCACAGTGCTGACTTACGAAGTGACGTCATACGTGCTTCAGTTCAAATGGAGTGACTCGTAATACAAAGCTGGAGGGTGTTGTGTTGGGGTTGGGGGTGTGGGGAATGGGGTTGGGGGTGTGGTGGGGAAGGGGATTGTGTTTGGGTTGGGGGTGTGGTGGGAAAGGGGGATGTGTTTGGGTTGGGGGTGTGGTGGGAAAGGGGGTTGGGGGTGTGGTGGGAAAGGGGGTTGGGGGTGTGGTGGGAAAGGGGGTTGGGGGTATGGTGGGAAAGGGGGTTGGGGGTGTGGTGGGAAAGGGGGTTGGGGGTGTGGTGGGAAAGGGGGTTGGGGGTGTGGTGGGAAAGGGGGTTGGGGGTGTGGTGGGAAAGGGGGTTGGGGTGTGGGGAAGGGGGTTGTGTTGAGGTTTGAGGGGGGGTTACCTTATCTGGTCGCTGTGTGATGTTTCCTAGGAACACCGTCCTCGCGGCCTCTGTCTTTGACTGGGTCAGGATTCAACAAGCATTTATGCATCTGCTTATGAACCTGTACATATTTTCTCCCAAGCCGTCCTCAGATCAAGTCCATTCTATCCAGCGGTCGACCCCAAAGACGCATTCTTCAATTTTAACATTCTGTTTGTTCAAAACAGAACTTTTCTCAAATATAAATTAATATTATTATATGTTAGCATATTGTACATATTTAGGCACTGGTTAGGTGTTTAGGTTCTGTTGGCAATTATTTGTATTGTAGTACATGGGTGAAACATTTATGTTAGTACTCACATTGTATGACGGTTGGGACATATCTAATCACAGGCGAGTAGGCCTCTGATGTCATTTCCCTACAGCGCCGGCACTTGCCGCTCTCAAGGCAGGCCGCAGTATCTCACAAGACCAGAGTTAGGTAGGACCTCGGCAGGCCACATCTATACCTCCTTGCCTTTATCCAATAAACTACTGAAGTAAACTACTGTGTATTCTCTACAACCAAGCAAGCACAGTACATCAGAAGGGGACTAATACTTACAGCGTTGTGGTTCGAACAAAAGTCGTCAGCGATGCACTTGTTCCGGAAGTGTTCATACGTCATCAGTTGTGAATCTTGTGTAAATCGTTTTTCATTCATAAACATGGAGTTTGGGGAGTGCATATTGTTAAAATTTTATGAATTCGTCTTTGGGGTCGACCGCTGGATGGAATGGACTGGGTCTGAGGACGGGTTGACAAATACAAATAATCGCCAACAGAACCTAAACACTAATCTAACCAATGCCTCAATATGCATAGTATGCTAATAAATAACAATATTAATTTATATTTGAGAAAATTCCTATTTTGAATTATCAGCATGTTAAAAATTAATGTATGCGTCTGTGGGGTCGACCGCTGGATGGAATGTGGTCTGAGGACGGGTTGGATATGGTTGTGTTTTATGTGTGGTTTCCGTTTTGATATTTTCGGTTTTGCCATACAGCAGGAGCCAGATCTTGTCTTCATTATACATCATGTTATTTTGTAACCCATTGAGGAACCTGATTTACATCAGTTTGTAGGTTTGCTGGGTGGGGGATGGGGAGGTGTGTTGTGGTTGGGGGCAACTGTGTTGGGGTTGGGGGAATGAGCTGTGTTGGGGTTGGGGGAATGAGCTGTGTTGGGGTTGAGGGGAGCTGTGTTGGGGGTATATTGGGATTGGGGGGGGGGGGGAGGGAGGAGTGCCTCACCTTTGGAATTATGTCCGACATTAATTAGTGAATTTATTGTAGGAAATATATTGTAGAGAGTTTAGAGACACTTTTATTTTTTAAAATAAGCTTGCATGAGGCTTGCGTCGTGCGAGCCCCTGGCAGTGTTCACTGTGAATTTACACACACTATATTTATCTAAGGAGTCTCTGAAAGCTTCAATTCTTCTCATTTTATTTTGTTGATTATTGTATAAGTTTTGTCTCAGCGAATCGCTCTTGTTTTCCTAAATAAACAATGTCCACCGGAGTGGAGAGTTGACGGCCCTGACCTCCAAAATAATTTTAAAATATTTTTTTTCATTAAAGGATTTAATGTTTGTAGAAAAGTTAAATAATCATGGGATTATGAAATTTTAGACTAAAATTGTTGATACCAGTGACAGTGCTTGCCATGACATTTATAAATGATCAACCATAAAAAATCTAATTAGCTGAGATTACTACAATTTTAAATGAGTTAACATACGAGGGGGCAAGAAACGTCAGCGAACGTGACTACCAGGAGAGAAAATAATGTCATAAAATATTCACATGTTCACAGGAATTTTCATGATTAAATTAGCATTTATCTGTGGCGCTAGCGTAGCATTCTGGGGGTTAAGGGCGCGTCGAGCGATTGAAACGCAACTGATGGCAGGACAGGTGAGAGAGAGAGAGAGAGAGAGAGAGAGAGAGAGAGAGAGAGAGAGAGAGAGAGAGAGAGAGAGAGGTGTCTATTGTATATTAAGATTATTTAAAACTCATCATATATGTTGGGATACATCCAGCAAGTACCCAAATATGTCATCGAGGCTTATCTAGTTAGGCCCTACTGGATTAAGACGAAGAGTCCTTCCGTGTATTGCGAGTACTGAGAGCTTTTTAACACCATGTCATTTTAACACCTGTCATGTTCATCTTGGGAACTATCATGCTGTCTCATTTTCTCCGTCCCTCCTTTATTTCTCACCTCCTCCCACCTTTATTTCGCCTCTCTCCCCGTTATATAGTCATACTGCCTTAGCCCTTTCTCTTGATAATTACCTCCTTTTCCTATAGTTTCTCTCCTCTCTAACCTTCCTCTCTCCTTCCTCCCCTCCCTCTCCTCTCCTCCCTTCTCTCGTCTCCTACCCTCCCTCCCTCCCTCCCTTACCTCATGCTCGTATGACTAGCAACGTCAGTGGTAATTGCCGTGACGCTTTCGTTAACAGTGGCGGGATCTCTGCTGTTAATTCTGGCGGTTTGTTGTCCCACTCACTGTTGCCAGCGGAGGCGGCTAGTTTATTGTGCACCCTATACTCGTCCTGTGAGCCTTAGCGCAAAAACGATCACAAACGGCAGAAAAGATTTTAATCTTTTCTCAGACCTCGGCGGTGATTCTTACATTAACAATTTCATCTAATTTACACGCCTTATAATAATTGTGTCAGCTACTTACAAAAAAGTTCATTACAATATCTATATTTACGTAAATTATTTTAAATTGATGTTAGGTCGTTTGGTAATTCAGAATCTATTTTAAATATGGGGATATTACAGGATCATAGAAAAAGCTGTTTATTATTATTAGACTTCACAGCTTTTCATAATCTCATGTCATTTATCTACTAGAAGCGAACTATGAATACAGTGCAAGGCTTTCAGATGTTCAGTGCAAGGCTTTCAGATGTTCAGTGCAAGGATTTCAGATGTTCAGTGCAAGGATTTCAGATGTTCAGTGCAAGGATTTCAGATGTTCAGTGCAAGGATTTGTAGCAAAATGGTTTCTTATTTCATGCAGTGTGAGTTTATATATATCTCTAAAGTACACAATATTTTCAGAGTGTAACATGTAATGCTCTAGTATGTCCGTGTGTTTGTGCACACACTTTACTGTGTCTAGATCCCCCCTGTACAGGTCCACCTGTCTCAGACACCTGTTGTCCCCGTCATCACTTGGGCTGGACGGTAGAGCGACGGTCTCGCTTAGTGCCGGTCGGCGTGCAATCCCCGACTGTCCAAGAGGTTGGGCGCCATTCCTTCCCCCCGTCCCATCTCAAATCCTTATCCTGACCCCTTCCAAGTGCTATATATATAGTCGTAATGGCTTGGCGCTTTCCCCCTGATAGTTCCATTCCCTGTCATCACTCCCCCCCCCCCCCGTGGTTAGTGAGGGGATACCAGCAGTTCCTCTACCGAACTACATCGTAAATCATCTCTTAAACCTCAATTCATACTTCATATCATTTCAGCTAATTTCTTCCTTCTGGGAATCGATATAATTACGCATGATTAGTGTTAAATAAATTACAAGTTAAATATTTGTGTTGATACGCTGGAAGTATCTCACTTGTGTATTTTGACGACTGAATACAGCGCTTCCTTTCTCACGCAGGTAAGATGGCGGGTGGTTCTCATGCAGGTAAGATGATGGGTGGTTCTCATGCAGGTAAGATGGCGGGTGGTTCTCATGCAGGTAAGATGGTGAGTGGTTCTCATGCAGGTAAGATGGCGGGTGGTTCTCATGCAGGTAAGATGGTGAGTGGTTCTCATGCAGGTAAGATGGCGGGTGGTTCTCATGCAGGTAAGATGGCGGGTGGTTCTCATGCAGGTAAGATGGTGAGTGGTTCTCATGCAGGTAAGATGGTGGGTGGTTCTCATGCAGGTAAGATGGTGAGTGGTTCTCATGCAGGTAAGATGGCGGGTGGTTCTCATGCAGGTAAGATGGTGAGTGGTTCTCATGCAGGTAAGATGGCGGGTGATTCTCATGCAGGTAAGATAGTGAGTGGTTCTCATGCAGGTAAGATGGCGGGTGGTTCTCATGCAGGTAAGATGGTGAGTGGTTCTCATGCAGGTAAGATGGTGAGTGGTTCTCATGCAGGTAAGATGGTGAGTGGTTCTCATGCAGGTAAGATGGTGAGTGGTTCTCATGCAGGTAAGATGGCGGGTGGTTCTCATGCAGGTAAGATGGCGGGTGGTTCTCATGCAGGTAAGATGGCGGGTGGTTCTCATGCAGGTAAGATGGCGGGTGGTTCTCATGCTGGTAAGATGGCGGGTGGTTCTCATGCAGGTAAGATGGCGGGTGGTTCTCATGCAGGTAAGATGGCGGGTGGTTCTCATGCTGGTAAGATGGCGGGTGGTTCTCATGCTGGTAAGATGGCGGGTGGTTCTCATGCAGGTAAGATGGCGGGTGGTTCTCATGCTGGTAAGATGGCGGGTGGTTCTCATGCAGGTAAGATGGCGGGTGGTTCTCATGCTGGTAAGATGGCGGGTGGTTCTCATGCAGGTAAGATGGCGGGTGGTTCTCATGCTGGTAAGATGGCGGGTGGTTCTCATGCAGGTAAGATGGCGGGTGGTTCTCATGCTGGTAAGATGGCGGGTGGTTCTCATGCAGGTAAGATGGCGGGTGGTTCTCATGCAGGTAAGATGGTGGGTGGTTCTCATGCTGGTAAGATGGTGAGTGGTTCTCATGCTGGTAAGATGGTGGGTGGTTCTCATGCAGGTAAGATGGCGGGTGGTTCTCATGCAGGTAAGATGATGGGTGGTTCTCATGCTGGTAAGATGGTGGGTGGTTCTCATATATATATATATATATATATATATATATATATATATATATATATATATATATATATAATATAAAAGTAAGCCAGCTAGAGCCGCCTAGAATACGAGCACTTGTGTCCGTAAGTCACTGGTATACACCAGGAGCCAGGATTTATCAACCATTGACGAAACCTGTACATCTTTCCCTAATCATGGCAGCTTTTGTTTACATTTATTAAATAGTTTACGAGCTTCCAAGTTCACACCCTAACAAGGTTATTATTGTTATCAACAACCTCGAAGTGCTTTTGGAGCTCATCAACTCTTTTTTTTTTTTAATAAATGTAAAGAAAGTCACCAAAATGGAGGAAAGATGTACATGTTTCGTCAGTGGTCGATGAATGGTGGCGGAGGTGTGTGTGTGTGTGGTCAGTTGACGTCGGTGTTGGCGGGTGGGTGAGGAAGCGGCCGTCAGCCGCCTGCCTCTTGCTCTCTCTGGCGGCTCCTTATATATGTATATGTATATATATACCTGCTGCTGTCCACACACTCCCACTGCTGCACTTGGCAAGTCCCATCATCCACCACACCATACCCACACTCATGCCACACCTACACCCACGCCCACACCCACGCCCACGCCCACGCCCACGCCCACACCCACACTACACCCACAACCCCCCACCACACCGATCACCTCCACCACCCCCATCAACCCCCACCACCCGTCCTAATATTGCAGACATCGTGACATCCATCTGTCACTCTCTTGTTTATTGTGGCTGGTCTTCATGGCGTGTGTGTGGACCGTGTTGATCTTAGCGTGGTTGGCAACGGGTCAGTTGGGTAGTTGTTGTGGCTGTTTATGTCACTTTTGGTCTCAGTCCTCCTTTATAAAGACCCACTGAATCCACCTGGGGAGAGAGAGAAACCCGCCATTTAAGAGCGAGTGTTTGGCTGTGCGAGATTTACCCGGTAAAGTTGACACAGAGCGAGAGGTTAGAGAGGGAGCAAGAGGTTAGAGAGAGAGAGAGCGAGAGGTGAGGTTAGACATTAGGCTGGGCATGAACTGTTGTACCACAGTGTCGGCTGTTCCCTCCAGGCTCACCTGTGTTTATACCCAGCTAATAAATGGTGCTTTTGTTATGTTTTGTTATGGACTCTGATTCATTAATATTGTGAGGAAGCTGCGGCCTGCAGGTATGGACAGAATGTCTGCGAGACTTACAGTGCTGTACATATTTCCCCTTGGGGAATATCCTCATGAATGGCGCTCACAACATCAAGATGTGGTTTAATGCCTTCATCTTGCCCAAAGACGTCTAATAATTCAAGGATTTTGCTTTCTTGAAAATGTAAACGTCTGTTCTGTCTCCTTTAGTAAAATATTCTTGTTTAGAACTTCACTGTCCTGAATATTAAATGGAGACGCGAGCGTTTGTGTGTGAAGTAATATTGCTCAGTATTTATTTTGCACACGCGCGGGCGCGCATGGAGATATGGTAAAAAGCTTTGTTCACAACCTACATAAGAAATGAGGATAAGTATGCAGGGGTGGTAGATGTCTGTATCTTAAAAAAACATAGCAATACAATAAATATATAGTGGTATGCAACACAGTGGGCGCAAGAATGTCAATGTATGAGTTGTTATCTTCTCTTGAGGTTATCTTGAGATGATTTCGGGGCTTAGTGTCCCCGTGGAGGAGCCCCCCCCCCTGGTCCTCGACCAGGCCTCATTTTTGTTACACATCCCCAGGAAGTAGCCCGTAGCAGCTGTCTAACTCTCAGGTACCTATTTACTGCTAAGTGAACAAGGGTATCAGGGTGAAAGAAACTCTGCCTATTTGTTTCCGCCTCCGCCGGGGATTGAACCCGGAACCTTAGGATTACAAATCCCGAGCGCTGTTCACTCACCGTCAGACCCCAAGGAATGGACGCCCCGAAGTTGGAGACGAGATGAATAAGATGAAATATGATCACGACATTTAAAATAATCACGGGCCAAGAGACTATAGCAGAACACAAGTACAAAGACCCCTAGGAAATTCTTTGTCATCAGCAGAGTGGTAAATAATTGGACTGAGTTAACACATAGTGGTTAGCGTGAATATCATAGCACAATTTAAAATATGGTAATATAAAAATCTCGGGCGGGACAGAAATGGTTGGGCACATTTCCTATAAGGTAATGCCTCTGTTCACCTAGCAGAAAGTAGGTACCCAGGAGTTAGTCTGCTTGTTGTGGAGTTGGATTCTGGGGGATTCTGTAATTCGACCCCGAGACGGGAAGGCGGGGGACCTCGATATAAGCCTAACGTGTATAAAAACGCACTGGCTACCTGTCCCCCGACACAATGAATATTAATTATAGACGACATGAGACCGGAAACAAAGATTGAGGAGCCCGCACTGCCTGTCAGTCATCACTGTTACATCCTTCCCCCATCACACTACACCAGTTGATTGACAGTTGAGAGGCGGGACCAAAGAGCCAGAGCTCAACCCCCGCAAACACAACTAGGTGAGTACACTCCTCCTTTCCCCATTACACTGCTCACCCAAGGCACCCTGACCTGTACCTCGTCTCGTACCAACTGTGGTTGGGTACTTATCTCCTGTGAGGGGGGAGGGGGGGATGACCAGGTACGAACATAAAAACGAAACTACAAAAGGCCTGTTGACCCAGACGAGTCGGCTTTTTCTACCCACCCAAACACGCCCACATATATGTCTAACCCAGTACGAATACGGACTGCGAAAGCAAGGCCTATCGATCCTTTTGACTTTAGGAGCTTTAAGCAAGAGGTGTCAGAAAATGCTACGTCATCTGACAAGATAAATTGTCACATGTGTGGTTCAGGTGTTTCTTGGGTCTCTCGGGGAGACATAACCCTTGGGTGATGATAATGATGAGTGTGTTGATCTACCTGGCCATGTTGTTGGCTGTAGAGACCTCCGCTCAGTGCCAGTCTTCCATGGAACGAGCATCAATCCAGGGCTTACATAGCTATGTAAATTGCAGTTATAAAAGCAACAGATTCTTTCGCCTCCATTATCATGTGGACCATTGTTGCTGGCACAAATTGCCTGAGCTGCACAATTCAGCTATGAAATGTAAATCATTAATTATTTGTATAAATCGCTTTGGAATAAAGCTTCTAAATCTAAATGTAAATTAATACACAACGAAATCACAATAGTGTGATATATCTACGAGGAAAAGTTCATAAATTACTATTTATGAATGAATACTTATCAACGAGCGTGTTGCAAGGTTTCCGGGTATTTAAATGTGCGAGTCATTCTGCAACAGCTCTCGCGGCCATTTCCGTTTATTGTCATGTTATTCACACAAGTTCGCTCTATTGACACACTGTGGAACATCCTCATGTTTGCGGAAGTTCTGTACAGAACACTACGGAGGTTATGTGAGGGCCAAACCGTGCACGTTGTGAGGCAAGTGTGCGGGCGTGTCGAAGTATCTCAGGCAGAAGTGTTGATTAACCTCGTCAATAAAGCATTAAAGTCTTTCACTAACACAGTAAAGGTTACATTGATTACCAACATTGGTTATTATTGTGACTTGGGTGCTGCAGTACGAGGCCCTCCTTCCCGCCGCCCTCACTCAGGGCTGGCGAGTGTAGGGGGGTGTGAGGGAGAGGGGTGGTGAGTGTGAGGGTTGAGGGAGATGGGTAGTGAGTGTAGGGGAAGGGTGAGGGAGGGATGAGGGGGAGCAGTGCCCGGTGGGGACGTTGGAGGGGAACTTATGGTAACTGGGTAATAGTGGGTATTAAGTATTAAACACTTCATACAACTTAGGACAATGAGCAGTATTAAATCAGTCAACACCTGTGATCCAGGGGAAGAAACACCTTGAATAGTACAACCTCACCCGACACACTCACACCCTCACCCGACACTCACACCCTCACCCGACACTCACACCCTCACCCGACACTCACACCCTCACCCGACACTCACACCCTCACCCGACACTCACACCCTCACCCGACACTCACACCCTCACCCGACACTCACACCCTCACCCGGCACTCACACCCTCACCCGACACACTCACACCCTCACCCGACACACTCACAACCTCACCCGACACTCACACCCTCACCCGACACTCACACCCTCACCCGACACTCACACCCTCACCCGACACTCACACCCTCACCCGACACTCACACCCTCACCCGACACTCACACCCTCACCCGACACTCACACCCTCACCCGGCACTCACAACCACACCCGACACTCACACCCTCACCCGACACTCACACCTTCACCCGACACTCACACCCTCACCCGACACTCACACCCTCACCCGACACTCACACCCTCACCCGACACTCACACCTTCACCCGACACTCACACCCTCACCCGACACTCACACCCTCACCCGACACTCACACCCTCACCCGACACTCACACCCTCACCCGACACTCACACCCTCACCCGACACTCACAACCTCACCCGACACTCACACCCTCACCCGACACTCACAACCTCACCCGACACTCACAACCTCACCCGACACTCACACCCTCACCCGACACTCACACCCTCACCCGACACTCACACCTTCACCCGACACTCACACCCTCACCCGACACTCACACCCTCACCCGACACTCACAACCTCACCCGACACTCACACCCTCACCCGACACTCACACCCTCACCCGACACTCACACCCTCACCCGGCACTCACAACCACACCCGACACTCACACCCTCACCCGACACTCACACCTTCACCCGACACTCACACCCTCACCCGACACTCACACCTTCACCCGACACTCACACCCTCACCCGACACTCACACCCTCACCCGACACTCACACCCTCACCCGACACTCACACCCTCACCCGACACTCACACCCTCACCCGACACTCACACCCTCACCCGACACTCACACCCTCACCCGACACTCACACCCTCACCCGACACTCACACCCTCACCCGGCACTCACAACCACACCCGACACTCACACCCTCACCCGACACTCACACCCTCACCCGGCACTCACACCCTCACCCGACACTCACACCCTCACCCGACACTCACAACCTCACCCGACACTCACACCCTCACCCGACACTCACACCCTCACCCGACACTCACACCCTCACCCGACACTCACAACCTCACCCGACACTCACACCCTCACCCGACACTCACACCCTCACCCGACACTCACACCCTCACCCGACACTCACACCCTCACCCGACACACTCACACCCTCACCCGACACTCACACCCTCACCCGACACACTCACAACCACACCCGACACTCACACCCTCATCCGACACTCACAACCTCACCCGACACACTCACACCCTCACCCGACACTCACACCCTCACCCGACACTCACACCCTCACCCGACACTCACACCCTCACCCGACACTCACACCCTCACCCGACACTCACACCCTCACCCGACACTCACACCCTCACCCGACACTCACACCCTCACCCGACACTCACACCCTCACCCGACACTCACACCCTCACCCGACACTCACACCCTCACCCGACACTCACACCCTCACCCGACACTCACACCCTCACCCGACACTCACAACCACACCCGACACTCACAACCTCACCCGACACTCACACCCTCACCCGACACTCACACCCTCACCCGACACTCACACCCTCACCCGACACTCACACCCTCACCCGACACTCACAACCACACCCGACACTCACAACCTCACCCGACACTCACACCCTCACCCGACACTCACACCCTCACCCGACACTCACACCCTCACCCGACACTCACACCCTCACCCGACACTCACACCCTCACCCGACACTCACACCCTCACCCGACACTCACACCCTCACCCGACACTCACACCCTCACCCGACACTCACACCCTCACCCGACACTCACACCCTCACCCGACACTCACACCCTCACCCGGCACTCACAACCTCACCCGACACTCACACCCTCACCCGGCACTCACACCCTCACCCGACACTCACACCCTCACCCGACACTCACACCCTCACCCGACACTCACACCCTCACCCGGCACTCACACCCTCACCCGACACTCACACCCTCACCCGACACTCACACCCTCACCCGACACTCACAACCTCACCCGACACTCACAACCTCACCCGACACACTCACACCCTCACCCGACACTCACACCCTCACCCGACACTCACAACCTCACCCGACACACTCACACCCTCACCCGACACTCACACCCTCACCCGACACTCACACCCTCACCCGACATTCACACCCTCACCCGACACTCACACCCTCACCCGACACTCACACCCTCACCCGACACTCACACCCTCACCCGACACTCACAACCTCACCCGACACTCACACCCTCACCCGGCACTCACACCCTCACCCGACACTCACAACCTCACCCGACACACTCACACCCTCACCCGACACTCACACCCTCACCCGACACTCACAACCACACCCGACACTCACAACCTCACCCGACACTCACAACCACACCTGACACTCACACCCTCACCCGACACTCACACCCTCACCCGACACTCACACCCTCACCCGACACTCACACCCTCACCCGACACTCACAACCTCACCCGGCACTCACAACCTCACCCGACACTCACACCCTCACCCGACACTCACACCCTCACCCGACACTCACAACCTACACCAACCAGCCTCTCATCAGAAATAATATTACCTGTTGAACATACGAAAATGGACTGTTGTACACCCCAAAAATATATTATTGCTTTTGTATACGGTACGAGAAAGAAGACAACCAAATCTAATAACAGTTCTAGGCCTAGTTTTGCCAGTTTATGTACCAAATTAGGCCTTAAGATGGCACATATTAGGCATTGAAATTGAAATTGAAATAAGTTTATTGAGGTAAAATACACACAAAGGGATGAGGTAGCTCAAGCTATTCTCACCCCGTTCAGTACATCATGTTGATACATATACACACATCGCAAACAATAAACATTTTACCAAACATTCTGAGAGATAAACATCTACATTTCCTTATATTAGGCATAGGATTGCTTACTGAGACCTATGGCAGGTTAGGTTGTATATTTACTGTTGAAGTTGTTGGGGAGTTTTAGATACTGACGAGTTTTCCAGTAGTACAAAATGTAAATTTGTTGGGGGGTACAACAGTACATTTTTGTACGTTCGACCAATAGTTGACACAAGTACTGTCACTTGTGGTAGAGGAGCTAGTTGCACAACCTCCACCTCCCGCTCCTGACACACGTGGATTAATTACACTGTCCTTTCACACTTCCCACTTCAACCACCTGCTTGAGAGTCGGGGAACAGGGGCCAGATTCACGAAGCAGTTACGCAAGTACTTACGAACGTGTACGTCTTTCCTCAATCTTTGTCGGCTTTGGTTACATTTATTAAACACTTTGCAAGCATGAAAACATCCCAATCAACTGTTGTTATTGTTATAAACAGCTTCCTGGTGCTTTAGAGCTCGTTAACTGTTTAATAATTGTAAACAAATCTCCCAAAGATTGAGGAAAGGTGTACAGGTTCGTAAGTGCTTGCGTAACGGCTTCGTGAATCTGGCCCCTCAGAGCCCTTAACTATCGTAACGTAAGGTTCACTGTCTCTTTCGCAGCCTTTGTCTTCAGGTCGAATCTGAAGCGATATCTCCTAAATGTTCTCTTTTGCCTTTTTAAACTGGTAGGGGAAACATTTGCCTAATTGAAACAAGTTTATGTTACTTTCTGCTGTTTCTCTGATTACGTGATCAAGGTTCTTATACAGTTTTAAGTTCATACTGAAGGATTGTTCACGAAGTCAGAGGTTTCTAAAGGCAACAAGGTTCTGGGGGCGGTTAACGTGCCCTGGTGTGTGTGAGGACAGTTCTTATCTAGACATTCTCTCAGACCTCCTACTACACGTCTGGAAATGTTGACTTCTTGACAAATTGAGTATCGGTTGTGTGGACACGTAGAGTCGTGCAGGGACACAATATTTGAACATTACACACGTGATGCTATATAATCCCCATCACACAGGATGGTTAGTCATACAGGGATACTAAACACATGACCCTGTATGACTAACCATCCTGCGAGATGGGGACTTGTATTACCACTGCTACCTTATTCAATCTTGTGTTGATGATATCCTCAAAATGCTTCCGGAGTCTGCCAGTGCAGACTGCCTATCACATGCCTCTGTATGACTAACCATCCTGTGTGATGGGGATTGTTTAGCATCACCTAGTTAGCTTTTTTGACACACTGTACTCCACTTCATATAGTCTAGGGTAGCTGCACTAATGCAGATGTACCTCATGTATTAATAAAAAAAAGAATATACACATCAAAGATGTAAAACATTTATATAAAGAAGAATACATAATACATACAGATGATACATATACAGTATACAGAGTAGGTAAAGTAGTTGAAGCTGTGTATGGAGTTGAAGCAATTCCAATAACCAGACTTAACAAACTATCACTTACCATGATAGTGAACATGTATGGAGGGGCCAGGAAGCATGACACAAGGTACCAACCTGGAAGAGAAACTTTGGTGGAGTCCTTCACATAGAAGCGATACGGCGGAGACGTCTCCTTGAAGCTGTCTCCGGAGGCGCACATCAACTGTCACCTGCGTACTCAAGTTTGCCCAACATAAGGACTGCCTTGGGAAACCTGAAGCAGTCATCAAGAACTCTGTATATCGCGTATGAGACCAGTTCTGGTATATACGGCGTCATATTGGAGCTGATCTCTTGCCAAACAAAAATGAAAGCTGAACTGAAATGACGTATGCCACCAAAATGGCTCCAGAGTTAAGAGGCACGAGTTGCAAGGAAACACTGATAGAACGAAACCTCACTTCACTGGAAAAGACTAGAAACATAAGAGGCATGATTACAACATGCAAAATATCTGGCATTGATAGGGTAGACAAGGACAGCTTCTTTGACAAGGAAGAGACACGAAGAAGATACCGCAGAGGGAACGAGTCTTAAGTATATTTAAAATACCTTTCTTGTTAGAGCGGTCGAGAAGTGTCATAAACTAGGGACGGAGTAGAGACTACAGACATGGATCCATGTCTATAGTCCATGTGGGTGTTATGTCCATGTGACATAACACATGTGACATGTGATCCATTTGGGTGTTATGTCCATGTGACATAACACCCAAATGGTTCGGAAACTTGTGCATCTTGGTGAGTAACGTTGAGCACTCATCACACACACACACACACACACACACACACACACACACACACACACACACACACACACACACACACACACACACACACACACACACACACACAGCATGTGAGTGAGGAAACACGTGTAAGGTGGAGGGGGACGTGCGGCCGTGTGGGCGACATCTGGCCTCAAGGATGAAGCACACGTTGAGAACTGTTGAAATTAATTCGAGAGTAAAAAGGAAGGTTATTTAGTTCACATGCGAGAAACGAAAGTATGTAAAAATAGGGAATACTTAAGAGCACAGTAACAGGCAGAGTTCAGAACACATCAGTGCCGGACATGATTTACTGCTGTTTATAAATATTCAGAAGCTGAAGACAGACAGACTGCCAACTCCAGCGGTGAAGGGGACAAAGCACACAGCCTCACTATGGCTCTCACACGCTGCCTTTAGGCAAGACAAAACAAACCTGGAGTAAATGAGACAACCTCAGATATCATACAACTAAAGAGAGCTGCGATTTTTGCCGAAGATCAAAAAATGAAAATGTGAGATTTTGATGGAGACAGAAATATTACGATAATGATATATATAAAAATGGTAAACAACAGGTAAGACTATCACCGAGTCACATTAGAGGTTGATGACCAAGCAGGCAGACTGAACAAGAGGAGGAAGGGGTGAGGGGAAAGGAAAGGGGAGGGAAGGGGTGAGGGGAAGCGTGGGAGGCTGCAAAGGGCAGGTCTGTATGTGAAATACCAAATTAAAAAAGTCAGATGTTCAAGCTAGAGTCAAACCAACTTAAAAACATATAATAAAATATTCCCTTGTTTGAGAACTTAACCCGAATGACAGTGGCAGTAGTGGATTGAGCAAAAACCACTAGACAGTGATTGTAAGCCCGGGCAAAATCTGTCCTTGTAAGCTGAAGAAGACGAGCAAACCTCTTATGATAACCTACAGTGCCTCACGAAGCGGGAGAGGTACCAGGTAGACATCTAGTGCCATACCCATATCTGAGTAGAACAGGAAGAGGAAACCACGATTTACAAGTTGCTGGAGAGGATTGTATAAAGGCAAGTGAGTACCGAAAGAGAGAGTGCTTATTAAATTTATTTATATGGCAGCATGGATTCATCAAGGAAAGTCTTTTCTGACACACCTGTTTCAGTTATATAATACAATTACAATGATCAAACGAGAAAGATAGATTGACTGCTCCTTCCTGGACTGCAAGAAAACCTTTGACATTGTACTTCATCAGAAACTTCAGCATCGCACAAGAAAGTTATGTTCAAAATTGAGAAGCAGTCTGGAATAATGAGTAGAATGTTGAAAGAGATGAGGGCGAACCTCCGCAACAAGAGGTAAACAGCAATGTTGAGAGGTTATACATGTGAATGGATTGAGGTTCTGCGAAGGATCAGAATTTGTATTAAATCTATTCTCGGTATATCTTAACGATATACAGCATCCTGTATGACGATGTTTGCAAACAATACAAAGCTGATGAAATTGAACCAGATCAGAGGAGGATCATACAATGCCTCAGTGGGGGGGGGGCATCTTGACAAACAGTAGTTGTCCAGAAAATGGCTAGGAGTGGATGTAACTGCAGAGACACACATAAACACAACATCATAAACAGTGCATGCAACACATATGGATTACTTTCAAGAACCTGACCAAGGAAATCTTTTAATAATATTCACGGCGTAAGTTAGAGCACATATGTAAAGCACACACAGAAAGTTTAAAATATAGACTACATTTGCCACAGTGGCACCCGCATGAATAGCTAGTAAATTGGAAAAGATAAGAGATGATATGATACCGACGTATAAGATACCGAGGGAAATTGAGAAAGTGGATAGAGATAGAGTTTTCCGGTTGAGTGACAACTGAATGAGGGGCCTCATTTGGAAGTAAGAAGCAAGCGGACTAGAGAAATGCAAGGAGATACTAGTATTCTGTAAGAGTAGTAAACAAGTGGAATGAACATGAACCAGAGGTGGTGGAAGCAACACCCAGAGGTGGTGGAAGCAACACCCAGAGGTGGTGGAAGCAACACCCAGAGGTGGTGGAAGCAACACCCAGAGGTGGTGGAAGCAACACCCAGAGGTGGTGGAAGCAACACCCAGAGGTGGTGGAAGCAACACCCAGAGGTGGTGGAAGCAACACCCAGAGGTGGTGGAAGCAACACCCAGAGGTGGTGGAAGCAACACCCAGAGGTGGTGGAAGCAACACCCAGAGGTGGTGGAAGCAACACCCAGAGGTGGTGGAAGCAACACCCAGAGGTGGTGGACGCAACACCCAGAGGTGGTGGAAGCAACACCCAGAGGTGGTGGAAGCAACACCCAGAGGTGGTGGAAGCAACACCCAGAGGTGGTGGAAGCAACACCCAGAGGTGGTGGAAGCAACACCCAGAGGTGGTGGAAGCAACACCCAGAGGTGGTGGAAGCAACACCCAGAGGTGGTGGAAGCAACACCCAGAGGTGGTGGAAGCAACACCCAGAGGTGGTGGAAGCAACACCCAGAGGTGGTGGACGCAACACCCAGAGGTGGTGGACGCAACACCCAGAGGTGGTGGAAGCAACACCCAGAGGTGGTGGAAGCAACACCCAGAGGTGGTGGAAGCAACACCCAGAGGTGGTGGAAGCAACACCCAGAGGTGGTGGAAGCAACACCCAGAGGTGGTGGAAGCAACACCCAGAGGTGGTGGAAGCAACACCCAGAGGTGGTGGAAGCAACACCCAGAGGTGGTGGAAGCAACACCCAGAGGTGGTGGAAGCAACACCCAGAGGTGGTGGAAGCAACACCCAGAGGTGGTGGAAGCAACACCCAGAGGTGGTGGAAGCAACACCCAGAGGTGGTGGAAGCAACACCCAGAGGTGGTGGAAGCAACACCCAGAGGTGGTGGACGCAACACCCAGAGGTGGTGGACGCAACACCCAGAGGTGGTGGACGCAACACCCAGAGGTGGTGGAAGCAACACCCAGAGGTGGTGGAAGCAACACCCAGAGGTGGTGGAAGCAACACCCAGAGGTGGTGGAAGCAACACCCAGAGGTGGTGGACGCAACACCCAGAGGTGGTGGACGCAACACCCAGAGGTGGTGGAAGCAACACCCAGAGGTGGTGGAAGCAACACCCAGAGGTGGTGGAAGCAACACCCAGAGGTGGTGGACGCAACACCCAGAGGTGGTGGAAGCAACACCCAGAGGTGGTGGACGCAACACCCAGAGGTGGTGGAAGCAACAACCAGAGGTGGTGGAAGCAACAATCAGAGGTGGTGGAAGCAACACCCAGAGGTGGTGGAAGCAACAACCAGAGGTGGTGGAAGCAACACCCAGAGGTGGTGGACGCAACACCCAGAGGTGGTGGAAGCAACAGAGGTGGTGGACGCAACACCCAGAGGTGGTGGACGCAACAGAGGTGGTGGACGCAACACCCAGAGGTGGTGGAAGCAACAGAGGTGGTGGAAGCAACACTCATTCACAGCTTCAAGAGTATGACAGCGTAACAGATAACTGGAAAGTTGAATTGTATAAATACACCATGAACAGTTGCTATGAGGCGGGGCTCAAGAGCTGGATCAGTACAATGACGGCCTCACTTGGCACCTTTACTGTCCTCACACTCCTCCCTCACACTATTTATCATTCTTTCCTGATTATTGTCTTCCCGTAACCACGACTAAGTGAAGACAACTAAGACAAGCACACACAGACACACACACTTGCAGAAGGAGTAGAGAGAGAGGGAGAGCAGCGTGGTTGCTGGCCTCTCTCCTGGTACACAATTAATTATGTAAACACCTCGGAGGCAAGTCTTGCCAAGACGAGCCAGGTCGACACCATCCATCAACCACCACCACCTCCGCGATGGTCACCACCACTATCTCGAGCACCACCATCGCCAGTAACCACAACGACAACCACTGCTGTCACGACGATGGCAGCTATTACGCCCACGACGACAACCATCACTACTGACCTCTACCACCATCACTACTGCCTCTACCACCATCACTACTGCCTCTACCACCATCACTACTGCCTCTACCACCATCACTACTGACCTCTACCACCATCACTACTGCCACTACCACCATCACTACTGCCTCTACCACCATCACTACTGACCTCTACCACCATCACTACTGCCTCTACCACCATCACTACTGCCACTACCACCATCACTACTGCCTCTACCACCATCACTACTGATCTCTACCACCATCACTTCTGCCTCTACCACCATCACTACTGACCTCTACCACCATCACTACTGCCTCTACCACCATCACTACTGACCTCTACCACCATCACTACTGACCTCTACCACCATCACTACTGCCTCTACCACCATCACTACTGACCTCTACCACCATCACTACTGACCTCTACCACCATCACTACTGCCTCTACCACCATCACTACTGCCTCTACCACCATCACTTCTGCCTCTACCACCATCACTACTGCCTCTACCACCATCACTACTGACCTCTACCACCATCACTACTGACCTCTACCACCATCACTACTGCCTCTACCACCATCACTACTGCCTCTACCACCATCACGACTGCCTCTACCACCATCACTACTGATCTCTACCACCATCACTACTGACATCTACCACCATCACTACTGCCTCTACCACCATCACTACTGCCTCTACCACCATCACTACTGCCTCTACCACCATCACTTCTGCCTCTACCACCATCACTACTGACCTCTACCACCATCACGACTGCCTCTACCACCATCACTACTGATCTCTACCACCTTCACTACTGACCTCTCCCACCATCAATACTGCCTCTACCACCATCACTACTGCCTCTACCACCATCACGACTGCCTCTCCCACCATCAATACTGACCTCTACCACCATCAATACTGCCTCTACCACCATCAATACTGACCTTTACCACCATCACTACTGACCTCTACCACCATCACTGCTGACCTTTACCACCATCACTACTGACCTCTCCCACCATCACTACTGACCTCTACCACCATCACTACTGTCTCTACCACCATCACTACTGTCTCTACCACCATCACTACTGACCTCTACCACCATCACTACAGCCTCTACCACCATCACGACTGCCTCCACCACCATCACGACTGCCTCCACCACCATCACGACTGCCTCCACCACCATCACGACTGCCTCCACCACCATCACGACTGCCTCCACCACTATCACGACTGCCTCCACCACCATCACTACTGCCTCTACCACCATCACGATAAATACTACAGTTACCACCACCAACTCTGTTACCAGCAGGGAATAGACAAGATGGACGAGACTGCCTCTTTCAACTGAGAGAAAGTAGGATGAGAGGGTGTCTTAAGTGGAAACTGGAAGCTCAAGTGACTCGTGGAACTGTAAAGAAATATTCATACCCTACACGGGTGACCAACTAGAGGAATGCACTGAAAGAAGAAGATGTAGAAGCCACCTCCATCTACATCTTTAAAGCTAGAGTAGACAAAGAATTTGAGCGCCAGGTGAGCTAAATTATAACGCAACTGGTACAAGGTTAGTAGGCGGGGCTAAAAGGGCTAGACCTAATATCGACCTATTCACTATTAGGTAAACACTGTTAGGAAAACACCACTATCACCACCAGCAACACCACTATCACCAGCAACTCCACTACCACCATCAACACCACTATCACCAGCAACTCCACTACCACCATCAACACCACTATCACCAGCAACTCCACTACCACCATCAACACTACTATCACCACCATCATCAACACACCCACCCACACCATCATCACCATCAACAGCAGCAACACCATCACTATCATTGTGTTCCCCCAGTAAGCGGGTACCCTCGATGGTGTATTAGTCACAACATGTATGATTTACATCAACAGGTAGTTCAAACTTACACAGTTTACAACATTTATGTAAATAAGATTTTCGATCCTTGGCAAAAAATTTAGGTAATATGTCTTTTGGAATTAAATATTTGGACATCTCTTGAACATTGGTGATAAGAGTTGGCTTCAAAATTTTCGTATTTTTCCATATTCAGTTATACGGATACTTATTGCCGAGCCTAAGCCTAGCAGTAATAAAGTCTTACTCTGCTAATGGTATTAGAAGAGGCATGGTATGTGGCTTATTGTGCATGGTGGTGTGATGATAGATGGAGTAACAAGTCTGAACTTCAGTGTCTCGGGTTTATAAAGATAGTCTCTAGTTCCTGGTAAGTTACTGTTTTCAGGAGCCTTGGTAGGTAATCCAAGGATATAATTAACTATTTTATTTTAGCAAATTTATGAGGTCAATCATGCATTCAGCAACCAAGTTCAGATGGAATCTATAGGTACTAAACCATGGTGCTATCGTAATACTGTTACATTGTCCCTGGCACAGATTTAGCAAGCATGTTAGAATTAAGTCGTGAAGAGTTAAGCATTATTAGGGTTGAACTTGTCACAATGTGTCAGCTTTGGATGAATGTTCACCTATGAGTAGAATAAATAGTATTCAGTGAGCTCATATCTTTAACATTTCTTGATGAAAAGAGCTTGGAATCCGTCATTCCTCAACGTGTGCTGATTGTTGCAAATGTCAGTCGGCGACTTTCCAAAAATGTGAAAGCTTTCTTGTGTTGCAGTCTTAGCTGTGACATGTCCACAGATAATTATCAGATAAACGTTTTAGCTCGATCATTCTCTGTTCGGGATTCAATGGCAATTGCACTTCTAGAAAGCTGGAATGCACACTTAATCCGGACATTAAATGATACATTTCACGAGAAGCACAAAAGTTTTGGATCCTTTATTAAATTCTCTGAATTGATTTACAGCGGCTAAGTTGAACCGCTAATTGAAGCAATCCCATGTGAACAGTTTTGCTTTTAGAACCTTTACCACGAACATTGCACTCAAGCACAGGTTTAAAGCTGGTCACCCATCAGTTGACATGTAGCCAAATTACATAAGAACGTAATGTTAAGGAAAGTTATATAGAATCCACATTAAACTGTATATGTAAAAATGTTGATATAAATCAAAGATTCTTTGCATTAAGAAAATAACTTCTATTTAGAAGGTAGTTTAGGGACAATTGTTAGTTCTCCAACATTGTTCTGTGGCACCGTGCCACTGGCCGGAGCAATATATTACCCGCGTTTTTCAGTGATTCCCAACCTAGTTTTGTTTGGAGGAACCCTTGAAGTATGTCGTACGATCTCGGGGAACCTCTTATCTGGCTGACACATTAGCTTTGACAAGGTGTAGCACCATAGATGGTTTTATCCTGAGGGGTACCGCCTCAGGAAGTGTGTGAGTCTGTGAGTCTGGTATCTCAGTAGCGTCCCGTGTTATTAGTAGCTGTGACAACCACAACATACCACCAACCCTTCCTAAAACAATAACAAGAAAATCATGGCCGCCACCACCACTAAAAGCACCAGCAACAAACTAACCATCAGCAAGATAACAACAACAGGAGGTGGAGGCGGCACTATAGCTTGTGTATACCTGGCCGGCAGGTCCCATGAGAGCGTTCACATCACAATTGTTGGTGCGTGTGTCCTGAGGCTGAGAATGTCTCCATTGTTGAGAACTGAAGAATGGTAACAAAAGAACAGTCAGCCGCCACCAGTCTCCTGCCTCGTTTACCTTTTATTTCACAAGCTGCCCTTTCTTTCTTTTTTTTACCTTTACTAAATGTAGTTTTTAATTACAAATTAGTTTTTTATTTTAACTTGTGTCGTGGGTTGTTTTAATTTGTATGCATGTTTTATGAGTATTTTTTCTATACATAATAAATCGGGATTGTTTGGTGAATGTTTGTTGGGCAGGAAAGACTGGGCATCATTGTTTCTCTTAGGAACAGTAAAAAAGAAACATGTATAAAGATTGGGCAGCTTCGTACACAATTCAAGGAGCTCAATTGTGGAATTTATGAAAAATATTGAGGGACATTGATCCTTGAAGCCCAATGTTTAGCTAATTTGTAAAAGTTGAGGAATCCTGAGGACACCTGAGAAGGTCGACGAATTATGGGAATTGTTACTAATAAATGCTTCCTAATGGTAAATATACGAGAAGGATAATTTGGTTTGAGTGATGGACATTGAAATATACGAGCGTTGGACATGTAGGGATTTTCTGAACTATGGATACTCGGCGTCGATGTGTAAGAAAGAATGAGTAGGTTGGTAAGCTTTGGTATGGCAACAGGGTACACAATGGAGGCTTGACACAACACAGCGCTGAGAACGGGAAGCTTACACCTGTCCCCCACCTCACCTCGCCGGTCTTATGTATAATTACTGTCACTGTGACCACACACACAACCCACCGCTCCTGTGCCAGGTAAGTCCACTACGGGCTCACCATAGCCCGTGCTACTTGGATCTTGTTCCGAGTAGCTGAATCTATAACAACAACAACATGTGACCACACACACCACAGTTACAGCCCCGGACCTGTGCCAGGTAAGTCCACTACGGGCTCACCATAGCCCGTGCTACTTGGAACTTTGTGTTCCCAGTAGCTGAATCTAAAGCAAGAACAATATTCGACCACACGATCTAATCCCCACATTACTGAATTTAAAACAACAACTATACGATTGTTTGGTGTAGATCAAGCCACCCAAGAGGCCCGGGCACGGGCAGGAAATTACCACGGGTAAGTGGTAGATTTTTTATGGAGTGAATGTGATCTTTGGTCATGAAAGGATATACTGGGTGCTGAGCTCGCATTTAGATTGTCAGTCCTTACTATGTGGCTGCTATCACGGGGGAGGATACTGCTTGACAGTATTGATGAGGGTGTCCAGCTGCTGGACACCTTTTTTGACCAGAAGAGTGGCAGTGTTGATGGCTTCAGGGTGATTACTGCAAGATTCAGGGACTTAAAGCTCTTCTAAGGTCGTTAATTGCTTCATATTCCAGGAGATAGTGAAGTAATGGCTTGTCTGTAATTGTTTGGCAGAAGATGCATTCCCAATCTCTGGGTTCACTAATTTCCCAGTTGCATCTGTAACCTAGACGAAGTATATAACCGAATTACTATTTCCCTGTGGATTCCTTTTGGAATATTTAAGCTGCCTTAACTTGGTGGCCTGAAGATAACATATTGCAGAATGCGACCACACGCCTCTTCTTCTCTATAGTTCCCTCCACATTACCACACTCATCCTACCACCCCTTTCCCTGCCCCCTCTTCCCCTAGTTCCTCTACCTAACCCAACCCTTATACCACTCATCAGAAGAAAATGTATATATGCTGGTTAGCATTGTAAATGTGTGGCCATGTCTGTGGTAGAAAAAATAAAACACTCATCTTCCTCCCCCTACCTCTCCTCCCCGTCCCTTCACTTCTCCTCCACCAAATATTACTTAAACAAAGCGAGAAAACAAAGTCCTGGACAACCGCCCAAGCCGTCATATGAATATAGGACAAATATTGCAACTCAGTATTAACAAACAGGGAATAACTGAAATATATGACAAAATGAAGAAACCCAAACACCGCCTTAGGCAGAGCCAGAAGACCGCGGACCCTTGGCACGAACACACACCTGTGGCCCAGGTCATGACTCCTCAACCATTTACCTATTGGTAAATGATTGAGGAGTCATATTTTACCTATTGGAGATATTACTCCATTACAATGGAGTAATATCTCCATTGCTCAAACAATTATGTATTAGCGATAAGACCTACCATTAATGTATAATGACTTGCTGTAAATATATAGCTCTTGAAATAGAACATTCTCTGTAACTAGCTGACATTGTAACTATAAGGTGTGAAGGATAGATGAAATTGTTTATGTAATAGTCTAAGATGAGGTCTGATAAAGACCTTTTATGCCCTCTGTAATGCTTTTTGCGCTACCGCTCACAGAATGGGTTTGGGGTGCACAATAAACTAGCCGCCTCCGGCGACAACAAACAAAACAACCATTTACGTCTTCTCTTAAGAAACCTGTACATCTTTCCTCAATAATGTCAGCTTAATCTGGATTTATTAAAGAGTTCTTGAGCTCAGAAGCACTACGAGGATGTTTATAACAATAATAACTAGACTTGCAAAGATTCGGAGCTCGTAAAGTGTTTAATAAATACAAACTAAGCCGTCATCATTGAGGAAAGATGTACTGGTTACGAAAGTGTTCTTGTAAATGTTGGATGAATCCCGACCCAGGTCCGTGCGCTTCTTCATTATTAACACTATCACTATAATATACCTTAAAGATAACAAACATGTACACATTACAGGCAGTACAAAACATGGCACTAAGCTGAGCTGCAGAACTCAGTCCACAATAAGACCAGACGATCGAGGAGCTTCAGGAAGCCCTGAGCATAGAAGCACCCAACATCAAGCTACAACAGCAAGCCCCGCTAGATAATTACTTAAGTGTAGTTACAGGATGAGAGCCACGCTTGTGGTGTCCGGTCTTCCCAGTACTCTGCCGTAGAACGCTTTGAAACTCCTGACGGTTTTAGCTTCCACCACCACCTCACTTAGCTTTTTCCAACCGTCTACCACTCTTCAAAACACAAATTTCTAATATTTTTTTCGGCACCTCTGTTTTTTAAGCTTGAATCCGAGTCCTCTTGTTCGTGAAGTTGCTGGTTTCAGGAATTTCTCTTTGTCAATTTTGTCTATTCCTGTTAGTATTTTTTAAATGGTGATCATATCACCTCTCTTCTATCTTTTAGTTTTGGCATGTTTAACGCCTCTTGTCTCTCCTCGTAATTCTTGTTTTTCAATTCTAGAAGCCATTTTGTAACCTGCTGTTACATTTTTTCAGTTTATTTATGTGCTTCTTGAGATTTGGGCACCATACAACTGCTACATATTCCAATTTTGGTCTCCCTAAAGTCATGAACAGTTTCTTTAGTATTTCACCATCCATATATGTTACGGGTGTGGAGTTCCCGGGACGATCAAAATGTTACGTCCAGCAAAAAAAAAAAACAAAAAAAAAAACAGAAAACTCCTATAGAATATACAAAAAACACTACCCAAAACTCTGACCATACGAAACAGGATCAGCAAAACATGTACACAATTGTCCGAGAGTGCATATATGAAAGCTCCAGAGTATTCAGCTATGCATATCCACATACATAGGGAGGGAGACCCTTACAAACACTGACCGGCCACCCCGCAGAGAGCCAGCTTAGCTTACCCACCAAACACACACACACACACACACACACACACACACACACACACACACACACACACACACACACACACACACACACACACACACACACACACACACACACACACACGTGTTATCAGCAAAGCGGACAGCCCCTCTAATGACGTAACTCACATTATATTCCATATATCTCTAACTTTTCTCTCGTCTTTACTCCCGTTAACTGTGACTTTTCTAGTAATCACACATTTGTGCCTTTCTTAAAGTATTTAAGTAAGTGTTATTGTGCAACCCGTCCCCACACTAGGCTGGTTCAAGCAGCGGCCGTCCTCCCCAGACGCATTCATCAATTTTAACATACTGTGCATTAAAAATTGGTTTGTTCTCATATATAAATTAATATTATACATAAAAATTCTATGCATAGTTAAACATATTTTAGGTTAGATGTTTAGATTCTGTCGGCGATGTTTGGTATTTGAAGTAAGGTGGGTGAAGCATTTATAGAATTATGGTTGGAACAGAGGACGTGAGGACGGGCTGTATTGTTGGGTAGCACAGAGTAGGTGGTGTGTGTGTGTGTGTGTGTGTGTGTGTGTGTGTGTGTGTGTGAAGAACATGGGCGGCTAGAGAAGTCTGCCTTCAGGAACACCGATTCATATTGGTAGCATATGTGAGGCAGCACATTTGATTGTAATACATTTGTATGTTTTGCTGAGGCGAGCCTCGATAAGGTTGAAGTGGAACTTCCTGACTTCACAGTTTTGATGATTCAGGAGGTCAACCCGTCCTCTCCACTAATACGTCTTTATGGTAACCTACGTAATAAATACAACGTGCTGTGAAAGGTAGCGGCTCACAAAACGCCATGTTTTCTCTGCATCAGTTGTTTAGGTTAGGTGGGTGGCTGGGGTCATGTTATGTATTTATTGTGCACCTCATACCCATCCTGTTGGCAGTAGTGGAAAAGGTTAGAGGCACATAAAGGGCTTAATGACAGGATGAACAACCCAGCGGGTTTTCTTCCTATTGGGGAGTGCTGTACATGCTGCTATGGCAGTATGACCATTCATAGGAAGAGTGGCGCTGCCCAATAAACTCGCCCCTCGAGGCAAAATTTAAATTTAAATGATTGAATTCCACAATTCATTTAGCTAAGCAAGTTACAGTCTTGATAAGCTAGTTACAAAATTTAATGTATGGTATATCAACTATTAATGGGTTCGAAACCCACCACAAGTATAGTCTCCAAGCTAAGCAACTGACATATGTGGAGAGCTAGTGTCATAATTAATATGTTTATCCTGCACACCGCCCCCCCCCCCATCCAGTGGGCAGCGGGGGATAGGGTACAGTTACCCACACTTACCACTTACAGTCAGTAAACTGGGAATATTCGGCTAACATTTCTGGTAGTAGGTAATTTTGAATGAAATATTTACACATTTCGTGAACACTTGTTTTAGAGCTGTTTCTAAATTCCCTCATTTTTTCGCACTCCATCACAGTGACGGAGGGTGTGTGAATAATTTTGTTGATACAGTTTACATTTGGTCAGGTCTATATCGGCATATAATGCAAATACAGAGACACATATAGTCGAGTCTAAGCCGAGCAGTAGTAACATCTAGGAGTCTGCTGATATTATTGGATGATCCACAGATATTGATCTTCTTGCATGATATTGTGATGATAGATGGAATTACTAGTGTAGATTTCACGTTGCCTCAGATCTACAAGACTTCGTTAAAGTTCTTGAAGTATTATTGCTCTCAGACTGCTTGTAGGCAATACTGCCGCTGCTGTTTCCGGTGAACTCTACAGCTTCCGCTGTGACAGCTTTCTCTCTTGTTATTACCCAACACACATTAATCTTACACACAGCACCAAATAGAGAAAATGATAATATCATGTTTGGGGCTTTGACCTATAAGAGAGGAGCCGTTGACGGGAGGCTTCTCCTGTGGGAGCAGCATAAACACGGGCGTCCACTTGTAGTGTTGATGTGACGCCACTCCACCGTGCATGGGTAAAGGTCACTGTGGCCTTGGGTCACACTCCAGCATTCTTCTTACAGGTCATAGATAAAGGTCACTGTGGCCTTGGGTCACACTCCAGCATTCTTCTTACAGGTCATAGATAAAGGTCACTGTGGCCTTGGGTCACACTCCAGCATTCTTCTCACAGGTCATAGATAAAGGTCATCGTGGCCTTGGGTCACACTCCAGCATTCTTCTCACAGGTCATAGATAAAGGTCACTGTGGCCTTGGGTCACACTCCAGCATTCTTCTCACAGGTCATAGATAAAGGTCATCGTGGCCTTGGGTCACACTCCAGCATTCTTCTCACAGGTCATAGATAAAGGTCATCGTGGCCTTGGGTCACACTCCAGCATTCTTCTCACAGGTCATAGATAAAGGTCACTGTGCTCTTGAGTCACACTTACTATTATTAAAATCTTTATTGACAAAAATTAATTACAATTTTGCCTAATCTGAGGAATTCAATTAGGTCTTATTAGAGTGAGGATAATGCTGGTATTCATCGTCACACAGGACAGAGGGTCATACATAAGACAATAGGTCTAAACCGTAGGCTGAAGCACATATATATATCATGGTTACAATCAACCACATTAGACTGTATACATTTTTCAATGTACAAATATGTAACTTTCTATTGTGCACTGCCACACAAGGGCAGGGAAGGGTTCATAAGAGATGCAGCTTAAAAATAATATCACTAAAACTGTTCTTCATTCTTTAAAATGGATAAATTGTTAGTATGTCGTCCAGTACACCAGATTCACTGAAATAGTTACACAGTTGGTGGTACAATAGACCAGGTGGTTTAAAATATTTTACGGACACTGTAGCAGTCTTCTCATTGAAGCTTTTACGCCTCTGTGCATAGCATTCACCAAATAATTTCAACAATAATGCACTATAATTCTAACATGTAATAATAATTTAATTTTCGGGTAATAGGTAAGATTGTGACTGTGTGTGTGTGTGTACCTGGATTGCGGGTAATGATCCAGTACACCTCCCATCATGTGAGACACGAGGTCTCATCCCAGTCCACCAGAGTAAATAGTCTTTTTGACACCACTGGCACCATTTATAACTATCTGTCGTCTCACTGTCCTGTGTGACACCTCGTACCTTGGACCATGTTATTCTCACAGTTGGCTGCCACCACCACCCTACATAACCAGACCCCGGGGTCGCTGCCACCACCACCCTACATAACCAGACCCCGGGGTCGCTGCCACCACCACCCTACATAACCAGACCCCGGGGTCGCTGCCACCACCACCCTACATAACCAGACCCCGGGGTCGCTGCCACCACCACCCTACATAACCAGACCCCGGGGTCGCTGCCACCACCACCCTACATAACCAGACCCCGGGGTCGCTGCCACCACCACCCTACATAACCAGACCCCGGGGTCGCTGCCACCACCACCCTACATAACCAGACCCCGGGGTCGCTGCCACCACCACCCTACATAACCAGACCCCGGGGTCGCTGCCACCACCACCCTACATAACCAGACCCCGGGGTCGCTGCCACCACCACCCTACATAACCAGACCCCGGGGTCGCTGCCACCACCACCCTACATAACCAGACCCCGGGGTCGCTGCCACCACCACCCTACATAACCAGACCCCGGGGTCGCTGCCACCACCACCCTACATAACCAGACCCCGGGGTCGCTGCCACCACCACCCTACATAACCAGACCCCGGGGTCGCTGCCACCACCACCCTACATAACCAGACCCCGGGGAATACATACACACACACTTGTGGAAGTAGTTTATAGTATTATCCACTTAGCCGGCAGGTGTCCTGAGTTGAGTTCCTGAACCAATTATGTGCCTCTGTAACCCTGTACACCACCGCCCACGGGATGGGTATGGGGTGCATAATAAACAAAGACATTGCAGGTGTCGTGGCGTCTATGTTGGACAACACCTGCCCAGTGTGTGGCCTCGCTGCTTACCTCCACCTGCACGACAGTCACACCCATACTGTTAGTCGCTCCACACTCATGCTCAAGTTGACCTCTTCAATATTCTTGCATCAGTAGTATAAGAATCTGGGAGGATGAGTTAACAAATAAACCAGGCGATGGGACGGGAACGGTAATCTCATTGGCTAGCATACACTAGTATGAAAAACAGGGTTGTCATTAATATTTTAAGTACAGCATGGTTCAATCTCATGAATTTATTCATCAAATTAAGACATCTTATCTATACACCCCTACTAAGGCAATGATTTAAGTTTGTCAGTGGATTTGAAACCGAAAACAGCCTACTACATAGCCGATATAACTATATCCAGTGTTCAAGAGAAAACTCAGTAAACACCTCCAAAGAATTTTTGATCAACCAGGCTGTGATTCATACGTCACGCTGCAAGCAGCTGAACCTAACAGCCTGGTTGACCAGCCACCAGCTAGGAGGCCTGGTCCGAGACCGGCCGCGGGTAAGATCATGGGAACCACCTCAAGGTAACCACTGCTTATGTCGTCTCCAGCTTTCAACTGCAGGCCGAACCGTCATTTAAGTAGACTCTAGGCTAAAGAAACCCTTCGTCGTTCAGGCCACTGTTTTATGTATATGGAGTGTTGCAAGCCTAATTAAGAACTTATTTCTGAAATATATTGTTGAATTATAATCTTGGGAACACTACAGTGACCGAATACTTATTTCTACATCAACTTCTGGTACTAGTACTCACCTGCACGGTGCAGTGTACTGATTTTTTACAGTGCAGTGTACTGTTGTAGTACACTGTAGTGCTCGGTTAACTGTGACCAGGTACAGAGGTATCGTTGACTGTGTCGCCCTCAGCATGGTAGGCAACGTGCTCAGTCACTGTTGTGCTGGTGACCAGTGTCTCTCACCAGGGGGTGGGGGGGGGGGAAGGGGGTGGAACTCCCCCCCCCCCTCTTTACTTATTGCTCCTGCAAGTACAAATAAATTGCAACATATAGTTCGAATTAAGCAGTGCACACGCTACATGATCACTCCCACACACACAAGTACTGTACAAGAAGCACAGGAAGTGAATATACCATTTAGACACTTCAAATAAAACAGTAGTGATCCTAAATTGATAACAGCAAGATTGAAGTTACTCATTTGTCATAAACAAAACAAAGAAATGCCTCAAGTACAAGGGGGGGGGGGGCAAAGTGGCACCTTCAGATATTCTCTCATCTTGTCTTTTTCTTATGAACAGATCCAACTAATTGTCAAAACTGTTCATATTCTTAGGTTAGGATGTACTACCTTAGGTTTGCGTTAGGCTAGGTTGAGTTGGATTTGGTTGGGTTAGGTTAGGTTAGGTTAGTTCAGTTTTAAAATCCGGTGACGAACTGTCTTGTGTACGATGTGACTTGTAATCCTAGAGATTGAGAGTATTGTATGAACGCTCTTAAGAGTTCCAAGGTGACATTCTTCAAGTGTATAATTGAATAATAATTACGTTCTTCAATCAATTGAAGAACGTAACTAACACCGTAACTATCATTACGGTGTTGAACATCTCAACTCGTTTGGATTTGTAATAGTGATTAAAATTGGGCAGATTTAAATTTAGTTAGGATTTAAGGAGCTTGACAATCGAGTAGTGGTTGGGTGGAAGACCGCTAAGTATTCGCTGAGACCTTGAACTGTTTTAAGAACAGGTTGACAGATACAAAAATGGAAATGCAAACAGGAGCAGGAAATGTAAATGTAAACAAAAGTAGGAAATGTAAATGTAAACAGACGCAGCCTCGCGTGGAGCAGTGGGCCTCTTCTAGTGTTCTTAAGTTCTGAGAAAAATAGAGCTGAGATATATATGTCTTCAATGGCTTGCTTTAGAAGTACAGAAACACGTTTGTTTTTCTGCAGATCATTAATTATTTATTGATTGTTAATGCGTCTTTTTAACGTGTGGGAACTAGTGCTATTAGAGTCAGATAACCTTTATAAAAGAGAGAGTTTGAAGAGTTGTGTTGGGATAAGACAGGTGTGCCGGGCACGTGTTGACCCCTGACCTCTGATGGAAGGGAGCAGAAATAAACTTTCTCCCCTTCTGACCTCTGAACTCCCAGTGAGACTTTCTAAGGCATTCCCATGGATAGGAGAGATGAGAAGGAGAGGAGGAGGCAAGAAGGGGTGGTAGATAAGACAGGATACATGGAGAGGAAGGCTGAAAGATAAGTACGTGGGAAGGCGAAGATAACCATAAACAGAGGAATAACATTGGAGTAAGAGCTAAGAGGAGTGGAGAGGGTATAGGAGGAATCATGAGCGGAATCACATAAATACTCAGGACCTTGGTCCTAAGTATATGCAGTTACCCTAGTAACTCTCGGATATGAACTCTCGGATATGGGTCATGGCTAAATGGTTACACAGTGTGTGTCAAGAGCTGGTTATGTGATGGTTAATACTCCCCCATCTCGCAGGATGGTTAGTCACACAGGGCCATGTGATCAGTACGGCTCGGGTCAGCGTTTGTACTGCCACACTCTTGGCTGCATTTTGAGGATACCCGTGGATCATTACTTTTTATTTTTATTTTGCCCATAAGAGCGAGTTTACAGAGTAGCGTCACTTGTCCTGTGAATGAACATACTCTATAATATTATATTATTATATGTGTACCTAGCTTGAGACACAAGTACAGCAGTAATGCCTTGGGGAGCTTGATGTTGTCAAGGGAAATTGATTGACGAGCTTCACAAGATTGTTACTGGCTTAGCAAATTGAACTGAGGAGATCAATTGCTGAAGCCATTATGTGCCTCGGTAACCCTTACCCCCACCACCCACGGGATGGGTATGGGGTGCATATTATGTGACCAGTGAAAATACCACCATAGCAACTTGTACAACACCACACAATAGGAAGACAACTGGGTTGTTCATTGTCACTTGTACCCAGACACAGCTTGGACTACTCGTCTCAAGTGAACAGTCCTCCAATTTGCACCCGCTGATCTTCCTGGTGCAAATTGGGGACCTTATTTAAGAATAGTTGAAGACTATTTAAGAATATATTTATATATTTGACAAAATAATATTTTCCTAACTCAAACAATGTGGGGTTTATTATTTTACTCATTTATAATGTCTCTTAGGTGGGCACAGTCTCTGAGGCAGTGGCACTCTTCCTCTTAATTGTCAACGACATGTATGCTTATGTGGAATTATCCGTGCCGATGTTTACAGTCTTGGGTCATGGCTGAGGACGAGGCTTGGGTCATGGCTGAGGACGAGGCTTGGGTCATGGCTGAGGACGAGGCTTGGGTCATGGTTGAGGACGAGGCTTGGGTCATGGTTGAGGACGAGGCTTGGGTCATGGCTGAGGACGAGGCTTGGGTCATGGTTGAGGACGAGGTTTGGGTCATGGTTGAGGACGAGGCTTGGGTCATGGTTGAGGACGAGGCTTGGGTCATGGTTGAGGACGAGGCTTGGGTCATGGTTGAGGACGAGGCTTGGGTCATGGTTGAGGACGAGGTTTGGGTCATGGTTGAGGACGTGGCTTGGGTCATGGCCGAGGACGAGGCTTGGGTCATGGCCGAGGACGAGGCATGAGTCATGTTGAGAGTGAAGACTGGAGTGAGGGAGGACGAAGGCTGGGCGTGTGCGATACTAAGCTGTTACACATGCACCGGCCGGGAGAGACAGTAGACATGACAACACTGTCACGTGTGTATGACTGTCCGCGTGTACTCACCTCGCTCTGCTTGCACCGGTTGAGCTTCAGCTCTTGGGTCATGCTAGACAGCCTTCAGTTGATTGTTGTAATTGATGAGTAACCAAATGGGTTATATCTCGGTAGCACAGTTGGGCTCGTTCTCGACTCACAGTCGGGAATCCTGGGTTCGATTCCCGGGGATGGGGGGGGGGGGCAGAAATGGACACATTTCTTATTACTTCCTCCCTTTCCACCTAGCAGTATGTGCTCGGGAGTTAGTCAACTGTTGTGGGTTGCATCTTGGGAAGGTCAGTACTTCAGTCTTGGGGGAGGGGCGACTTCAGTATAAGCCAAACGTGTAATATATATATATATATATATATATATATATATATATATATATATATATATATATATATATATATATATATATATATATATATATATAATATATATATATATATATATATATATATATAATATATATATATATATATATATATATATATATATATATATATATATATATATATATATATATATATGTCGTACCTAGTAGCCAGAACGCACTTCTCAGCCTACTATGCAAGGCCCGATTTGCCTAATAAGCCAAGTTTTCATGAACTAATTGTTTTTCGACTACCTAACCTACCTAACCTAACTTTTTCGGCTACCTAACCTATAAAGATAGGTTAGGTTAGGTTAGGTAGGGTTGGTTAGGTTCGGTCATATATCTACGTTAATTTTAACTCCAATAAAAAAAAATTGACCTCATACATAATTAAATGGGTAGCTTTATCATTTCATAAGAAAAAAATTAGAGAAAATATATTAATTTAGGAAAACTTGGCTTATTAGGCAAATCGGGCCTTGCATAGTAGGCCGAGTACGACGTTCTGGCTACTAGGTACAACATATATATATATATATATATATATATATATATAATATATTATATTAGATGTTATGATGCCTGCTATTGTAAGCTGCATGCATAAAAATACTTGCAAATGAGCGTTACCAAGGCGTGGAGCCAGAAGGCAGAAGACAATAACACCAGACCTAATATCATCCCGAGGGGGATAATGAACAATGTGCCCGGGAACACGGTGGTCAGGGCACACCAGCTGCTGCTGACCATTGTGAGGCAAAGTGTGAACGGTCCCCAAGCACAGATATCACAGTAACTGAGTTACTGACTATGAGTTATCAGAGTAACTCTATTACCCCCTCCGCTGTGCTCACAGATGTGCTCTGGGCGACCCCTAGCATGTTCATAGATTTGATGACAATAACTGGGTCCAGAATGAGCCACGAGTGTAGTCGGGTGTTGGTTTGTCATGAAACTTGGCCAGATAAGTTCCATGGCCAACCAACACGTATAGACCATTGCTGGTGCAGTAGTCATGGTACCAGTGTTGGCGGAGAGACCCCTGGCGGCCTCCTGGGTGCGAATCCTCTGAGAGGTCATAGAGTTTATATATATATATATATATATATATATATATATATATATATATATATATATATATATATGAAAGAATAATCACAAAAAACTCGTGTTTCATTTATACATGAGTATCCACGAAGGAAGAATTAAACGAGATTTCGGAACTAGGAAGGTTATCCGGCGGTGCTCGGGGGCAGTCTCTCTCTCCCCCCCACCCCTCCCATTACACATGTCTTCTCTTCCCCTCTCCCCACATTTCCCCGTTCCCATTCCCCCTCTCCGTCTATTTTCTTATCTCCCTCCTCTTCCCCCTCACCCCTATATCCCTGCCCTTCTCCTCTCCCCCACCACCCAATGCTTTCCTCCTCTCCTTCTGCTCTCAGAATTTGTTATTAAGCACTGAAACAACTGTATGGCTCTCTCAGGAACTATTACAGTCAGTTCAAACTCTAGGAGAATCATACTATGTATTTTACGCTTCATGAAAATCTGCTGGGGAGGTCTATACATGCTAAGATTTCTTAAAGCATTTAACATAGGCTGACCCCGACCAGCCTGTGTTTGTCCCATGCCCCAGACTATCCCTTCCCCTCCTGCAAATTTTGGTGTGGCTAGCCACAAGCATGTGGCCTCCAAGTTACGACAGACAGATAACTTCACTTATAGTGTACTTGGAGGAGTTCCCGGCAGTGCCTGGGATAGTCTATTTTTCCCATCACTCCCCCATTCCAAGCCTCTTCCTCACCCTTTCCAGACGTTCCCAAAGGCTGGAGGAATGTGACCAGTAGCTGTGGGCAGTTCCCTGGAGCCCGTCGTCATTAAGGGTGGTGCAGGAAGAGCTAGCCAGGCAGCGGCCCACACGCTCAAAACAAAGTAACTCGGGCTCGGCATTTCCCAAGAGTGTGAGGCGCCAGCTCCAGTATTTATTGCTAACATTACGGACGAAAACACCCTGATCAAGCTGGAGATAATAAATGTTTCAACCTGGTAAGGAGGGACGCAGCACTCCACGCTGATTATTTTCCTTCCCTGTACTACTTGTACACTTGTGCTACATTAAGCACCTAAATATACTATTATGTGGACATGGAATTGACTCATGAGAGTGTCCAACAGTGACGCCCACTTGCTCCTCTCCTCTTCTGTTTAATCTTTAAATTAGTCACGGAAAGCCTGTACAGCAAACTGAACATCTTGTACTTGGATGATGGCACCTCAGCTGCTTCCCCTGACTCCCTCCTGGAGGACATCAACCTAAGTCGTGAACGAGGAGGGAATCTAGGACTCATCCTTACCTCTTGTATGTGTATCTTACCTCTAAATAACATCTCCTAACCAACACATTACAGATAAAATAAAAGATGTTTTACCTAGTATGCACATATCCAAACCTAAAGACAACACACTCCCGGGAATTCCTCTTGGAGCGAAAGCAATCGACAACGTCCTTGGTGAGGATCGCTGACCTGACGAGTATGGATGATGGGATTGAAGACATAGATGCTCACGACACACTTTACCTCATCACCATTCCCGACCCTTATACTCAGGTTAATCTATTTTCTGAGATGTTCGCCATAAGGCTAAATGAACGCGATTGATGCTAAAATCACTGTTAAACAAAGTCCTTAATTAATCTTTCTCCCAATAACCCAGAGTGGAAACACGCTTCCCTTCCAGTCAGACTTGGTGTCTTCAACGAAAGATCCCTAACGCCCAACAAAAAAATCCCATACGTCCAATGTGCTCACCTAGTTGTTCACTTAGTTGTGCTTGCGGGGGTTGAACTCTGGCTCTTTAGTCCTGCCTCTCAACTGTCAATCAACTGGTGTACAGATTCCTGAGCCTACTGGGCTCTATCATATCTTCATTTGAAACTATGTATGGAGTCTGCCTCCACATCACTTCCAAGTGCATTCCATCTGTTCCATTCCATCTGTGTGAGAGAGAGAGAGAGAGAGAGCCCTGAAGGCCTGGTTTATCGCCTCAAGTGATCGTCAAACAGAGATCAATGTTTACCGACCCTTAAACTTACGTTATCTTGCCGGAGCAAAGTTGGAGAATCTGTTAAGTGTGATCTCTGTGTGTGAATCTGTTAAGAATAGTATCTGTATGACAAATAGTGTTTTCCTATCTCAGTGTGGGATTTAGTACACTATACATATATTTTATATATTTTTTTAAATTATATATATATATATATATATATATATATATATATATATATATATATATATATATATATATATATATATATATATCACAAGAATTTTTACATTTTTGTACAGCCACTATTAAGGGCAAGTTCTTAGTCCAAATATTCCCTGGAATGCGACCCGCCAAATCGGTTAACAACCAGGTACCCATTTTACTGTTCGGTAAACAGAGGCTACAGTTAAGGATTGACGCCCAGTAAATTCTTCCCGGCCAGGATACGAACCCAGTCCAAAACGCTCACGAAACGCCAGGTGAGTGTCTTACCACTACGCCACGGGCACTACCAATGGCATTATATAAATATATATTTATATAATGCATCTTAGATGGGCACAGCTTCTCAGGTAGTGGTATTAGCGAGGCTCCACCTGTGAGAGATTTTCTCTCTTCTCCTTCTTCTTCTCCTCCTCCTGCGTAAGAACCGTAGCGATAAAACAACCTAAATACCTTGGTAATCACCTCTTAAGTAGTTGATGACTGTGTTTAAGATGCAGCCCCGAGAGGCAGCGGAGCGGCCACCACATTCTTACCTCGCCAAGATCAGTAATTTTGTTGCTCTCCTCTCGAGGTGTCGTCCTTTGTCTCTGTAATCTTACAATAATTTATATTTTATCATATAACTTTGTGGGGTAACTTAGGGAAGGAGTGTGTTCTTGTTAGTGTGTCCTTGTCAGTGTGTTCTTGTTAGTGTGTCCTTGACAGTGTGTTCTTGTTAGTGTGTCCTTGTCAGTGTGTTCTTGTTAGTGTGTCCTTGTCAGTGTGTTCTTGTCAGTGTGTTCTTGTTAGTGTGTCCTTGTCAGTGTGTTCTTGTCAGTGTGTTCTTGTTAGTGTGTCCTTGTCAGTGTGTTCTTGTCAGTGTGTTCTTGTTAGTGTGTCCTTGGCAGTGTGTTCTTGTCAGTGTGTTCTTGTTAGTGTGTCCTTGTCAGTGTGTTCTTGTCAGTGTGTTCTTGTTAGTGTGTCCTTGTCAGTGTGTTCTTGTTAGTGTGTTCTTGTTAGTGTGTCCTTGACAGTGTGTCCCTGCCAGTGTGTCCTTGCCAGTGTGTTCTTGTTAGTGTGTCCTTGTTAGTGTGTCCTTGCCAGTGTGTTCTTGTCAGTGTGTTCTTGTCAGTGTGTTCTTGTCAGTGTGTTCTTGTTAGTGTGTCCTTGTCAGTGTGTTCTTGTCAGTGTGTCCCTGCCAGTGTGTCCTTGCCAGTGTGTTCTTGTTAGTGTGTCCTTGTTAGTGTGTCCTTGACAGTGTGTTCTTGTCAGTGTGTCCCTGCCAGTGTGTTCTTGTCAGTGTGTCCTTGTTAGTGTGTCCTTGACTGTGTGTTCTTGTCAGTGTGTCCCTGCCAGTGTGTTCTTGTTAGTGTGTCCTTGTTAGTGTGTCCTTGTCAGTGTGTTCTTGTCAGTGTGTTCTTGTTAGTGTGTCCTTGTCAGTGTGTTCTTGTCAGTGTGTTCTTGTTAGTGTGTCCTTGACAGTGTGTTCTTGTCAGTGTGTCCCTGCTAGTGTGTTCTTGTCAGTGTGTCCTTGTTAGTGTGTCCTTGTCAGTGTGTTCTTGCCAGTGTGTCCTTGCCAGTGTGTTCTTGTCAGTGTGTCCTTGTCAGTGTGTCCTTGTCAGTGTGTCCTTGCCAGTGTGTCCTTGTCAGTGTGTCCTTGTCAGTGTGTCCTTGCCAGTGTGTTCTTGTCAGTGTGTCCTTGTTAGTGTGTCCTTGCCAGTGTGTTCTTGTCAGTGTGTCCTTGTCAGTGTGTCCTTGCCAGTGTGTCCTTGTCAGTGTGTTCTTGTCAGTGTGTCCTTGCCAGTGTGTTCTTGTCAGTGTGTCCTTGTTAGTGTGCCCTTGCCAGTGTGTCCTTGCCAGTGTGTTCTTGTCAGTGTGTCCTTGCCAGTGTGTCCTTGTCAGTGTGTTGTTGTCAGTGTGTTGTTGTCAGTGTGTCCTTGTCAGTGTGTCCTTGTCAGTGTGTTCTTGTCAGTGTGTCCTTGTCAGTGTGTCCTTGCCAGTGTGTCCTTGTCAGTGTGTCCTTGTCAGTGTGTCCTTGTCAGTGTGTCCTTGCCAGTGTGTCCTTGCCAGTGTGTCATTGCCAGTGTGTCCTTGTCAGTGTTTTCTTGTCAGTGTGTCCTTGTCAGTGTGTCCTTGTCAGTGTGTCCTTGCCAGTGTGTCCTTGCCAGAGTGTCATTGTCAGTGTGTTCTTGTCAGTGTGTTCTTGTCAGTGTGTTCTTGTCAGTGTGTCCTTGCCAGTGTGCCCTTGCCAGTGTGTCCTTGCCAGTGTGTTCTTGTCAGTGTGTCCTTGCCAGTGTGTCCTTGTCAGTGTGTTGTTGTCAGTGTGTTGTTGTCAGTGTGTCCTTGTCAGTGTGTCCTTGTCAGTGTGTTCTTGTCAGTGTGTCCTTGTCAGTGTGATCTTGTCAGTGTGTCCTTGCCAGTGTGTCCTTGTCAGTGTGTCCTTGTCAGTGTGTCCTTGTCAGTGTGTCCTTGCCAGTGTGTCCTTGCCAGTGTGTCATTGCCAGTGTGTCCTTGTCAGTGTTTTCTTGTCAGTGTGTCCTTGTCAGTGTGTCCTTGTCAGTGTGTCCTTGCCAGTGTGTCCTTGCCAGTGTGTCATTGTCAGTGTGTCCTTGCCAGTGTGTCATTGTCAGTGTGTTCTTGTCAGTGTGTTCTTGTCAGTGTGTTCTTGTCAGTGTGTCCTTGCCAGTGTGCCCTTGCCAGTGTGTCCTTGCCAGTGTGTCATTGTCAGTGTGTCCTTGTCAGTGTGTTCTTGTCAGTGTGTTCTTGTCAGTGTGTCCTTGCCAGTGTGCCCTTGCCAGTGTGTCCTTGCCAGTGTGTCATTGTCAGTGTGTCCTTGCCAGTGTGCCCTTGCCAGTGTGCCCTTGCCAGTGTGTCCTTGCCAGTGTGTCCTTGCCAGTGTGTCATTGTCAGTGTGTTCTTGTCAGTGTGTTCTTGCCAGTGTGTCCTTGTCAGTGTGTCCTTGCTAGTGTGTGCATGGAAAGAGATAAAGGGACAGACAAAGAAATAAGGTAAGTGAATGAGATAAAGGTGAGGAGCAGGTAAGAGAAAGACGAAGGTAAGAATAAGATGAAAGGAAAAAAAATAGGATTTGAATAGACATTGGAAAACTAAACGTCCAGAGATTTTATTAATTTTTTTCCCGATCATTAGTTAGTCATCAGAGCATTTTTTGTTTAAAAAAAATGAATTTTAAATTTCAAGAATCTAAAGTTGTAGCATTGAAATTTGGAGAATAAAATTGTTTTCAGTAAAGTGAGACTGTGGTGGAGCGCAGTGTTGTGGGAGCTCCGTGGCTCCCACAACCCAACCTACCCACCAGAAGACCCAACCTAAGAGAGGACCCAAAACAGAAAACGAGGCAGTGGATCACTTTAGCGAGCCGCTTCCATTTTCTAGTGCCTTGTATAACTCATACCAGCGAAAAGCGACGTACTTTGTAGGAGGACAGGTTGCTTGCTCGCTCGCTCACTCACTCACTCACTCACTCACTCACTCACTCACTCACTCACTCACTCACTCACTCACTCACTCACTCACTCACTCACTCACTCACTCCACTCACTCACTCACTCACAAAGGGGATCTTACGGCTGAGTGGAAAGCGCTCGGGATTTGTAATCCCGGGTGATGGCGGAAACAAATGGGCAGAGTTTCTTTTACCCTGCTGCACCTGTTCACCTAGCAGTAAATAGGTACCTGGGAGTTAAGACAGCTGTTACGGGCTGCTTCCTGGGGATGTGTGCGGGTGTTAGAGAGAAATATATGTAGTAGATATAATAGAGAAAAATAGATTGGTTAGAAAGGCGGGGTCCAAGAGCTAATAACTCGATTCTGCAGACATAAATAGTAAATACAAATAGTAAATACACACACATACACACACATACACACACACACACACACACACACACACACATACACATACACACACACACACACACACACACACACACACACACACACACACGATGGGGCCTCGTAGCCTGGTGGATAGCGCGCAGGACTCGTAATTCTGTGGCGCGGGTTCGATTCCCGCACGAGGCAGAAACAAATGGGCAAAGTTTCTTTCACCCTGAATGCCCCTGTTACCTAGCAGTAAATAGGTACCTGGGAGTTAGTCAGCTGTCACGGGCTGCTTCCTGGGGTGTGTGTGTGTGTGGTGTGGAAAAAACAAAACAAAAAAAAAAGTAGTTAGTAAACAGTTGATTGACAGTTGAGAGGCAGGCCGAAAGAGCAAAGCTCAACCCCCGTAAAAACACAACTAGTAAACACACACACACACACTGTCTACCGTATTCAAACAGGATTTCCATTTGAGTCAAAAGTCTTGTGTCATTAACTAAGAAAATATGGACGGTAAAGATGCCTGGTAATTAGACGACGCCGGCGTCGTCTACATGTAGGACAGTTCTGGCCAAGATCTTTATCGCGATTGGTCGGTAAGAGAAAGAAAGAGTGGGATTGAGAAAATGAGAAAGAGTAAGTGAGAAAGTGAGAAAGAATGAGAGCGAGAGAGAGATTGATATATGGCATGTATAATTTTTTATTCATATTTTCAATATTGCGGTCTCTTTTTTTTTAATGTTGAGGTGTTATTAGTAGAAAATGTATGCATGTGGGGTTCCCTTATTGGAGAGAGGAGGCTTGTGTGTTGCAACATTTTAGCCCCGAACGTTTGGGTGAATGTTGAAGGTGAAGGCATGACCCGACTGTCTTGAGGGAGCAATGGTGACCTGTCGGGCGTGTAACAAAACGGAGGACCTGGTCGAGGACCGGGCCGCGGGGACGCTAAGCCCCGAAATCATCTCAAGATAACCTCAAGAAGATAACCTGAATGTTAAGGTGTGGGTTATGGAGTGTGCAAGGTTCCGCATGTTTATGTATCCTCATATGATGGATTTCATAATTGTTTCCTTATCATGGAACAATATCAATCTCGTCCACACGGGATTGTGGTGTAGCTCCCCTGGGAGGATGGAAGTGTGAGGCTCGAGGGATGGAAGTGTGAGGCTCGAGGGATGGAAGTGTGAGGCTCGAGGGATGGAAGTGTGAGGCTCGAGGGATGGAAGTGTGAGGCTCGAGGGATGGAAGTGTGAGGCTCGAGGGATGGAAGTGTGAGGCTTGAGGGATGGAAGTGTGAGGCTCGAGGGCTGGAAGTGTGAGGCTCGAGGGATGGAAGTGTGAGGCTTGAGGGATGGAAGTGTGAGGCTCGAGGGCTGGAAGTGTGAGGCTCGAGGGCTGGAAGTGTGAGGCTCGAGGGCTGGAAGTGTGAGGCTCGAGGGCTGGAAGTGTGAGGCTCGAGGGATGGAAGTGTGAGGCTCGAGGGTTGGAAGTGTGAGGCTCGAGGGATGGAAGTGTGAGGCTCGAGGGATGGAAGTGTGAGGCTCGAGGGATGGAAGTGTGAGGCTCGAGGGATGGAAGTGTGAGGCTCGAGGGATGGAAGTGTGAGGCTCGAGGGATGGAAGTGTGAGGCTCGAGGGATGGAAGTGTGAGGCTCGAGGGATGGAAGTGTGAGGCTCGAGGGATGGAAGTGTGAGGCTCGAGGGATGGCAGTGTGAGGCTCGAGGGATGGCAGTGTGAGGCTCGAGGGATGGCAGTGTGAGGCTCGAGGGATGGCAGTGTGAGGCTCGAGGGATGGAAGTGTGAGGCTCGAGGGCTGGAAGTGTGAGGCTCGAGGGATGGCAGTGTGAGGCTCGAGGGGTGGAAGTGTGAGGCTCGAGGGATGGAAGTGTGAGGCTCGAGGGATGGAAGTGTGAGGCTCGAGGGATGGAAGTGTGAGGCTCGATGGATGGAAGTGTGAGGCTCGAGGGATGGAAGTGTGAGACTCGAGGGATGGCAGTGTGAGGCTCGAGGGATGGAAGTGTGAGGCTCGAGGGATGGAAGTGTGAGGCTCGAGGGATGGAAGTGTGAGACTCGAGGGATGGAAGTGTGAGGCTCGAGGGATGGAAGTGTGAGGCTCGAGGGATGGAAGTGTGAGGCTCGAGGGATGGAAGTGTGACGCTCGAGGGATGGAAGTGTGAGGCTACACACTCGTGTCCACCCTGGCTGGTGCCTGTATGTCTGTCAATGTTAGTCGGACGTGTCACGCTGCCAGCCATGGTGGGGGGGGGGGGCGAAGCATTTTAAAAGAAACAAGTTCTAGTTTCAGCGCCTGTATGTGGCGATCCAGAGGGGAAACGCTTGCTGCGTCCTTTTTTCTTGCCCGGAATCCAATGAACTCCAAGAGACCTTAGACCATTCACTGTGATCACCAAATGTTAACTTTTCAAACTGTCAATTAATCAAAATTAAAAAAAGGGGGAGGGAGATATAGAAGAAAATTCTCCTATATCTATATAAATATATATATAGTTCATCCTTCATTAGGGAGGAGTTATATATCCTCTCGAATGCATGTCCTCTTTTTTTTTCCTCCGAAGTCATGACTTCCCCTTCTCTCAGTTTACCAGTGCGGTGCTACATGTAGGTTACCAATTACAGCTGACGCAGCCAGCCCCTGGGCGTGGAGGATCAGTGCTGAGGCGCCCCACTCTGCCCAGGATACAAACCCGGGTTCTCCTGCTTGAGTGGCGAGGCTGCTAATCACTACGTCACAGAGTACCCCTTCTCCGTGTCCTCGATTTCTTTCATGTATTTAATGCTCTCTCGGGTTCTACATGTACTCTCAGGTGCTACATGTACTCTCAGGTTCTACATGTACTCTCAGGTGCTACATGTACTCTCAGGTCCTGCATGTACTCTCAGGTCCTACATGTACTCTCAGGTCCTACATGTACTCTCAGGTCCTACATGTACTCTCAGGTCCTACATGTACTCTCAGGTCCTACATGTACATATATAACATTGCTGTTTATAGTTATCTTAATGTTAAGGGAAACTTTGTGCTGGAGATGTTATCATGATTCCCGTGTGAACATTGACTGTTATCATCATTTTATTATTAATTATAATTACTAGTTTCCGTTCACCGGAAATGATCATTATGACAATGAACGGATGATTCTGACAATAGAGGCTTGTGGTCCATTGTTCTCACGGGTCTCGATATCCAACGGATTTTCTGTGTTTTGCAGAGGCGCTGACTTTTAACAATTTTGGGAATATGTAAGCGGGAAGATCCAGGTATGGCGGCTCTCATTGGTTCACTCGCGTGACGTCATTGCAAGAAATCAATGACGAGGGGTTCTGTGATTGGTTCATTTGTCTGCCGAGTTACCAATCGTCCTCGGGGAAATTTTCTTAGCTCTGTCTCGCACATATATTTTATTGGTAGGAAAAAAGTAGTAAAATATGATATGGTTTATTCGTTTCTCTCTCTGCTTCACTGCGTATTGAGCCGAACCTTGCAAGGTATATATATATAATGTATTTGTTATGTCTGCCAGCGGCTGTCGGCTTGTTGGTCAGTGTTATAACTATTACATTATTCAAACCTCCTAAGTTAGTTTTTTTATTTTTTGTGCTGTTGCTTTTGGTCAAAGGTCAAAGGTCACGAAACGTATGGTGTGGAGGTCAAACTGTTACAACAGAAGCTTATCACACAAACACACACACTAGCACGCACGCACACCTGATGCTTCTGTTCACCTAACAGTAAGTAGGTATCTGGGAGTTAGTTGCTACTGGCTGCATCCTGGAGATGTGTGTGTGTGTGAGATACAAGGAGATCAGTCATCCTGTATCTGGCTATGTTGTGTCCCACTGTCATAACGTAAATTACAGGATGCTACAAGATGTGTATGTGAACAACAAGCAGCTGTTGCAAGATTACCCCGAGGTCAAAGCTTTCGTGAGAGAGGTCACACTTCCATGCCGGGCCGGAGAGTTGACCCGGGCCTCAGGCGAACACGGGGTGTCTGTCAGTGTTGACCCAGGCGGGTGACCTTGACATGTTGGTCACGCTACACGCTCCAGGTAGCCACGTGCTTCTGGGCCTCAGGTACTCTGGAGGGGGCATGTCTGACAGTGGCATGCGGAGGCGTGGCCAACAAGGAGGGGGGCGTGGCAGACCGTGACGAGGTGAGGTCACAGACCTGGGGATGTACCAGACGCGTCCACTTTACTTCAGTCGAATTTTTATGGGTTAAAAGTTTGACTGGCGAACTCAGTCGATCTTTTAGGTCAGTGATCCAGGTCAGTGAGGTCTGGCTCTTTATACCCCGCCTACTGCCCTTGTTGAACCTCTTGTGTTATAATTATTCTTGCGAAAAGTTCTTCGTTCGCGAAGCGCGAAGCCGGCGCTTTGGCTTGGGTTCGTATCCTGGCCGGGGAGGATTGACTGGGCGCCAATCCTTAACTGTAACCTCAGTTCACCCAGCAGTGAATGGATACCTGGTTGTTAAACGATTTGACGGGGTCGTATTCCGGAGAAAATTACGATTAAGGAACTGCCCGAAACGCTGAGCGTGTTAGTGGCTGTACAAGAATATGAGAACTCTTGTATATATAAATAACAAAAAGAAACTTCTGACCTTAAAATTCTTTGTCGAATCTGACCTTAAAGTTGTGGATGGAAGTGTTTCCCACAACTTCTTTCAGTACATTCCTCTTGTTTACCGCCCGTACAAGGTACGAATAATTCCTTACATTCATTTATGTTTATAGAGTGCCAGAATATTCAGATTGTAAACTCTGTGATAAACCTTTAATGCACTCACTAGAACACTATATTGATGAATGTGAAACCGTAAAGGACTTTAGACCTCCTGGCCTATTGTACCACCAACTGTGTAACTATTTTATTGACTCAGGTGTTCTGGACGACATCCTAACAATTTACCCAAAATTTGCTTGTCCATTTTAAAGAATGAAGAACAATTTCTATTTATACTCTAAGCTGCATCACTTATGAACCCATCCCTGCCCTTGTGTGGCAGTGCACAATAGAAAGTTGTTGTCACATATTCACACATTAAAACATTGATTGTAACCATGATATATATGTGCTTCAGCCTACAGTTTAGACCTATTGTCTTATGTATGACCCTCTGTCCTGCGTGACAGTGAATACTAGCATTAACCTCAATTTAATAAGACTATCAAAATTCTCAGATTAGGCAAAATTGTAATTAATTTTGTCAATAAAGATGTTAATAATAATAATAGAGTGCACGTGTGTCCTCTTGTCTTACTTTGTCTCAGTGTGAAGATGCTGTCTTGTAACGACTAACCTTGGAAGATGGACTTAAAGGCTTCTAGGTTTGTGTTATAGGATGTTAGTACTAAGATGTGTGGATGTAGATGCATTTTTCTTCTCTTGAAACTTTTTGTAGATTGTGTTCTATACTGATGCCCTTTAAAGTTCCGCTGCTTACCCCTGTACGGACCTGATCATTATACCTGGCCCCTGATTTCTTTCTTTATTATGCACCCCATACCCATCCCGTGGGCGGTGGTGTAAAGGATTACAGAGGCACATAATCGGTTCAGGAAGTGAACCCTCTAGTTCGTTTAGCTAAGCAAATAACACCCCCTCCCGACCCTACATGCTTTCACCACTCACATGAAAGTGGTGTGTGAGGGAGAAGTCCCTTGTGTTATAACCTCCACCTTCCACAACCCAGCATTATAGGTCTTCCCCTTGGCTCGAGATCCCTTAAGTGCCGGCTTCTGTCGCCACAGCTGCCTCAGTGCGCCGATTGTCGCCACAACGACCACTTGGGATAGGAGGTGGACGGCTGCACGGCGTCCCAGGTGTTGAAGACAGTGTTGGAGGACGGTCAGGTTAACCGCACAAACAGGTTTGGGGTTCCTGGTAGAAAAGTTGAATAAATATGACTACAGAAAAGTTTGCAATTAAATTAAACATGAACAAAAGAATATGAACAAAATTACGAGTCTATTTCAGTGAATGATAATATCGTTACAAATATAAGAACTTGAACAACAAATAAACACATTCCACTTCTGCTCATAATTGTCTAATATTTAATTATTACTTCAAAGACAAGCATTATACTGAACATTAAAATCCTAGAAGCGTTACAAAATCTATGAAAAACGAGATCTAATTGTCAACTATCCTGGGACAACAAGGACTAATTTAACAAAATCACGAACGTGACCAAACGTGAGAGACGATCTCTGGTGCTCCGTTACGGTACTCTGTATACCCTCTGACAACGGGGGTTCGAACCCGGGCCCGCACATAAAATTATATATATATATATATATATATATATATATATATATATATATATATATATATATATATATATATATATATATATATATATATATATATATATATATATATATATATATATATATATTATAATATATATATATATATATATATATATATATATATATATATATATATATATATATATATATATATATATATATATATATATATATATATAATATATATATGAGAGAGAGAGGACTGGTGTGATGGAGAGACAGGTAGTATGCATCAAGACCAGGCTGGTAGTAGGTCAGGGGGGGTGGGGGTGGGGGGTGGGGGGTTATGCAACACTGGTGGTGACCTGGTGATGGAGGAAGGTGGCAGTGATGACCCGTCTCCCTCTCACTAACTTTCCCCGCACATCCACTTGGACTGGGATGTTCACCGACCGCGTCGCTTCGCACAGGGACGCCGTTCGATACCCGATGGTTCTAGTGGCTGGACACCAGTTTCTCCTTGTATCCCGGATTGTAGTCTGTTTTATCTGTTTAGTTTTGTTCCTGGTGTGTTACTTAGTTCCCCCCCCTTGCCTCGCCTCTCTGTGCAGGGCGTGTGTGTGTTGGTGCGTGGTGCCGTGTGGTTGTGTAAGAGTGTGATTCACGGGCTTGTTGGGGCAGGCGTGTGGCTGGTTGCACTGCTGGCCGAGGCCGCCTTCACCCACCTCTCCCCACCTCTCTTACCTCGTCACACATCTGCTCCATGTATATGTTTATAGTGTTCTTCTTCTTCGTCTTCGTCTTCGTCTTCTTCGTCTTCGTCTTCGTCTTCGTCTTCTTCTTCTTCTTCTTCTTCTTCTTCTTCTTCTTCTTCTTCTTCTTGTCACCTCTACCTCTTATTTCATCTTGTTCTTGGTGTTCTGTATTTTATTTTATTTTGTTCTTCGTTATTCTGCCTCATATTTCATCTTGTCCTTTGTTGTACTTGAGCCTTTGTATTTCATCTTGTGCCCCTGATGGGTGAGTGTGGTGGGCAGCGTGGCCCACCTTGAGGGGACCCGCCGCCATAGCACCGTGTTCAACACTCCCCACGGGGAAGAACCCCGCTGGGTTGTTCATCCTGTCACTTGTTCCCGGACGCAGCTGGCACCTAACTGTTTGAAGTCTCTTGACGTTCTACCTGTTAACAGCTCGTCAAGGAATAACATTACCATTGACCAACCCTCAAGGGCTGGACGGTAGAGCGACGGTCTCGCTTCATCTTGAGGTTATCTTGAGATGATTTCGGGGCTTCCTAGTGTCCCCGCGGCCCGGTTTTCGACCAGGCCTCAACCCCCAGGAAGCAGCCCGTGACAGCTGGCTAACACCCAGGTACCTATTTTACTGCTAGGTAACAGGGGCATAGGGTGAAAGAAACTCTGCCCATTGTTTCTCGCCGGCGTCCGGGATCGAACCCGGGACCACAGGATCACAAGTCCAGTGTGCTGTCCGCTCGGCCGACCAGCTCCCCCTGTTTCATGCAAATCGGCGTTCAATCCACGATCGTCCAAGTGATTGGGCACCATTCCTTGTCCCCGTTTCACACCAAATCCTTATCCTGACCCATTCCAAGTGCTATATATAGTCGTAATGGCTTGGCGCTTTGTCCTGACAGTTCTATTCCCTTCCTTTCAGGATGAAAACTGGGTAATGTTTCATGACAGTATTAATGTTACCTGATTTTTTTTTAAAGCACCAACAATTTAGATCTTAAAATACTGGACATGTTTGTGGGAGGAGTGTCGCAGGTCGTGTTGTGGGCGATGATCTCTCACGCTGCAGATGCTGCAAGTTTTGTGGTAAACTGTCGTCTCCATCTTGAGTTTCCATCGGTCAGTGTACCCAGGAGGTAGGTTTACTGGTAGTCTCCCAGGCGACCAGCAGCTCCTCTCACGCTGTGCTTGTGGCGGCTCTCGCCCTCAACTGTATTTTATCAGTGGACAGGTTCATCGACTTGTTCCTCTCGTTCGTGTTCTTTATCTACTGTTCATCCTGTTCTTTGTTCGCGTGTGTGTGTCACCATTCTGGTTCATAATATACATCATTTGTTGCAGAGTTTTGGGAATGTATTATTCTATCTTGAGGTTATTTTGAGATGATTTCGGGGCTTAGCGTCCCCGCGGCCCGGTCCTCGACCAGGCCTCCTTTTTGTTACAACCCCCCCCCCCGGGAAGCAGCCCGTAGCAGCTGTCTAACTCCCAGGTACCTATTTACTGCCAGGTAACAGGGGCATCAGCATGAAAGAAACATTTTGCCCAATTTGTCTCCACCTCCACCGGGGATCGGAACCTCAGGACTACGAATCCGAAGCGCTGTCCACCCAGCTGTCAGGCGCAGGTTATTCAGTGTAACCTGGTGTTCCAGCCTCAGTTGTGGACATGTCTGCTGCCCATTCATGCCCAAGGTTACTGTTCTCTCACCTCGTTCATCCACTCTCCCTCCTTTTATGACTTATTTTTTCCAAGCGAGTGCAGATCTCTGCTCCAATTCTACTGCCTTCTGTGTATCTTAGTCCCGTAATACTTATTTCCGTTTCTGCCCGAAACGCTTTGCGTAATAGTGGCTTTAGGCATTGTATGTACTAGCTCCATCTATAAATCGATCAATTTATGTAAAATCTCTTGTATGTATGTACTTTACCTGAATAAACATTTTATTTATTTTATTTTATTAATTAGCTTAGGTCGAAGAGGCAAGGCTCTCTGTTCTTTTTTTGTATTTTGTTCTTCAATTGTGTTATTTCTTTAATGCAGAGCAAGCAATTGCAGCCCGTTCATCAGTGGGATAAGTACAGCCATTAGCGGAGATGTGGTCTAAGTTATTTCCTGCCTCATTACATCTCTCCTTAGGGTACACACTTGCTTGTTTCATTTCTTGGGGCAACATTTCCGAGTTCTTTGTTGTCATGTTCTTTATTTTAATGTTTTGTAGTTGTTGTTGGTGCCAGAGCGACAGTGCCTGCGGGAGGAGACTCAAGCTGCTGGCACTCTTTATGGCTGCAGAGTGTCCAGTTGTCGCCTTTTGCTAATTAGGCCTTACGTATGTTGGTACTTAGGCACGGGGCCAGGCACTTAGACTGGCTGGGGGGGTAATTAGTGCCGTGTACTCACCTAGTTGGGCTTGTAAGGGTTGACCTTCGGCTCTTCGATCCAGCCTCTCAACTGCCAATCAATTGTACAGGTTTCTGAGCCTATTGGGCTTTTATCATATTTAATAAAAGAAATCGAAAATGATGAAAGCCAACGTGCCCAACCGTTTCTGCTTTGCCTTGGATCAAACCCAGTTCCCTCGGTTGTTAGCCGAGGACGTAGACCACTGTGCTACATTTTGTCTAGATGCAAATGTATTAACATTTTGTGTACCTTCAAGTTTGTTCAATTTCGTTTGTTAGTTTGTATTTACTTTTTGTTCCCGCCAGTTAGGTTTATATGGTGATTAAGGTGATAATGACTGGTTGGAGAGGGTGTCTGAGCCAGACGCCGCCCGCCCGCACCCTCCGAATGTTTGGGAAATAATTAGTGAGCGCAGTGTTGTAACTGCCTCTCCCAGACTGACAAGGCTCCTCGGGGAAGGTTCTTTCACTCTCAAGGGAGGAGTTGAGTTTCTGTTTACTGCGCCTTGGTCTGTTCCCGCTCTGTCACCGGGGTCATTACCCTCGTCTTGTCTCCCCCCGTGGAGCCCTCCCTCCTCTTAACACTACAGGAAGGTCTCTCTCGCCTCAGTCACAGGTACACACACACCACCTTTCCCCAGTGCTGCCCAGGACCCCCAGTGTTGACCAGGACCCCCAGTGCTGCCCAGGACCCCCAGTGCTGCCCAGGACCCCCAGTGTTGACCAGGACCCCCAGTGCTGCCCAGGACCCCCAGTGTTGACCAGGACCCCCAGTGCTGCCCAGGACCCCCAGTGCTGCCCAGGACCCCCAGTGTTGACCAGGACCCCCAGTGCTGCCCAGGACCCCCAGTGCTGCCCAGGACCCCCTGTGCTGCCCAGGACCCCCAGTGCTGCCCAGGACCCCCAGTGCTGCCCAGGACCCCCTGTGCTGCCCAGGACCCCCTGTGCTGCCCAGGACCCCCTGTGCTGCCCAGGACCCCCAGTGCTGCCCAGGACCCCCAGTGCTGCCCAGGACCCCCAGTGCTGCCCAGGACCCCCTGTGCTGCCCAGGACCCCCAGTGCTGCCCAGGACCCCCAGTGCTGCCCAGGACCCCCAGTGCTGCCCAGGACCCCCAGTGCTGCCCAGGACCCCCAGTGCTGCCCAGGACCCCCTGTGCTGCCCAGGACCCCCTGTGGTGCCCAGGACCCCCAGTGCTGCCCAGGACCCCCAGTGCTGCCCAGGACCCCCTGCTCTGGCCAGGACCCCCAGTGCTGCCCAGGACCCCCAGTGCTGCCCAGGACCCCCAGTGCTGCCCAGGACCCCCAGTGCTGCCCAGGACCCCCAGTGATGCCCAGGACCCCCAGTGCTGCCCAGGACCCCCAGTGCTGCCCAGGACCCCCAGTGCTGCCCAGGACCCCCTGTGCTGCCCAGGACCCCCAGTGCTGCCCAGGACCCCCAGTGCTGCCCAGGACCCCCAGTGCTGCCCAGGACCCCCAGTGCTGACCAGGACCCCCAGTGCTGCCCAGGACCCCCAGTGCTGCCCAGGACCCCCAGTGCTGCCCAGGACCCCCAGTGCTGCCCAGGACCCCCAGTGCTGCCCAGGACCCCCAGTGCTGCCCAGGACCCCCAGTGCTGCCCAGGACCCCCAGTGCTGCCCAGGACCCCCAGGTCCTGGTCCTGGAACTCAGTCCTCGTGGTACACAGGGTCTGTGTGGTCTCTGCTCCTGGTCCCGAGACACAGCCTGGTGCACAAAGTTCCTGGTCCGCACATGTTGCGCTGTATCTTGGGTCTCTTATCATTCGCCTTGTATACAGGTTTTCCGCCCTTCTAGTGCATTCAATTTGTAATTTTGTCAAACTTTTAAAATATTATTTCTTTTCTGCAGACAATGATTCACAATAACGTGGCAGAAGATATGATGACCAAACCACTCACCAAAAAATGAAGAAACTTCATTTTCTGATGGATGGTTTGGTCATTATATTTCTTTGGACCCAGTTCTTAAAAGATTTCACCATTTTGCACCCGCAAGATAACGTAAGCTTTTAAGGGTTGATAGATGTTAATCTTCTTGTTTGAGGAGCTGTTCACTTGAGACAGTTAAGCAAGTCCCAGCTGTGTCTGGGTACAAGTGACAGGATGAACAACTCAGAGGGTTTTCTTCCTATTGGGGAGTGTTGTACATGCTGCTATGGCGGTGTGTCCACTCACAAGATGAGTGGCGCTGCCCAATAAACTCGCCCCTCGGGGCAAAATTTAAAAAAAAAAATTAAATTTGGACTCCGAGAGTCATTCGTGTACAGTAGTGTCCACCTGTGTCCCCCTAGTGCGTGTAACACCCGAATACTCTATCCTTGCCTACTGTGTCTCTCACAGAGACGGTGAATAGAGAATTCTCTCACAGATAATTGTCTCTCAATTACCCCTGGAGAATTGTATATGCTTATTATGTCTCCTGTGCTTCTTCCATTGATGTGAGGTTTAATTATAAATATTTGTTCCTCTTAGTTCATACCTGTCAGCTCTGGGACTAGTCTTGTGGTATACGTATTAGACTTTTTCAACTTTAGTTATAATTTTGATGTGATACGATCTTCACACAGGTGCCTTATATTTCAGAATTCGTTGTATACGAGACCCTGAAAATTTATACACAACGGAGACTTTCATGGTCTAATGCGTACTTTTGGCTTGACCAGAGACGCGAGTTCAGTCCCGCCTCATTGCTCCGGTAAAAATTATCATAGATATAACATACTTTTGTGATTTCATTGTACATTTCATATTACTATTTTTAAAGCCAGTTTTTATGTTGGCCAACCTTTCACATGTAGGTGATGATAATCTATTTGATATTGACTTCGTAAGTCTTGACTCTGTGTGGTATTGATATCTTGTTTCTTCTGTCTGTTGGTCTCTAGAAAATGTTCTACTCTAGTTGGTATCTTTCTTCTACTCTCCAGTCCCAGCACCCAGCGTCATTACTCTTCTACTCTCCAGTCCCAGCACCCAGCGTCATTACTCTTCTACTCTCCAGTCCCAGCACCCAGCGTCATTACTCTTCTACTCTCCAGTCCCAGCACCCAGCGTCATTACTTTTCACTGGAGTTCAGGTAATGTTGTAGTATCTGGTCTTCCATTATATTTAGCACGGTCGTAATTGTTGCATACTCAGCAACCCTGTGAGGAAGCACTTTATTCCCTTCTGTAAGATCATTTACGTAGATCAGAAACATGATAGGGTCTAGAACTAACGTCTTGTGCGGTATTGTGTCACAGGCTTTCTCATAGTCCGAAGATGTGTACCTTTCTCTGTCTTGTCAGATTTCTGTTGCCCGGTCATAGATCTCTGTGAAGTGTATCAGGCAAGATTTACCTTCCTTGAACCCAAATTGGTGAAGAATTATAAAAGTTGTTCTCTCTAGGTGTTCTACTAGCCTCTTACGATCTTTCCCTTCATCTTGCATGGTATACAAGTAGGGACATTGGCCTGTAATTCTGCCACTACATTAGTTATCTTCAAACTTCTGGTAGTTACCTTTGTCGAGTTTCTCACATGTTCTTGTCAGTCTCTGTAAATGTCTTCTATTCTGGATGGACGCCTAGGAGCTACCGTGCATGGTGATCAGGGTCCCAGACTCACGTCCCTAGGAAACGTCCCTTGTGACGCTCAGGTCCCTGTGTTATGCCCCTAAGAGACATCCCTCTTGTGGGGTTGAGAGTCACTAGGTCATGCCCCTACGAGACACACTTTGAGGCGTTCAGGGTGTGTGGGTCACGCCCCTTACAGACGCCCTCGGTCTACTGAAAGAGGTGAAGCAGGACACGCCGGGGTCAGTGGCCTGTAGATGATCTCACTCACCTTGATACCCACCGTCTGCTGCTGCTGCTGCTGCTGCTGGTGTGTGTGTGTGTGTGTGTGTGTGTGTGTGTGTGTGTGTGTGTGTGTGTGTGTGTGTGTGTGTGTGTGTGTGTGTGTGTGTGTGTACTCACCTAGTTCACCTAGTTGTGTTTGCGGAGGTTGAGCTCTGGCTCTTTGGTCCCGCCTCTCAACCGTCAATCAACAGGTGTACAGATTCCTGAGCCTATTGGGCTCTATCATATCTACACCTGAAACTGTGTATGGAATCAGCCTCCACCACATCACTTCCTAATGCATTCCATTTGTCAACCACTCTGACACTAAAAAAGTTCTTTCTAATATCTCTGTGGCTCATTTGGGCACTCATTTCCATCTGTGTCCCCTTGTGCGTGTTCCCCTTGTGTTAAATAGACTGTCTTTATCTACCCTATCAATTCCCTTCAGAATCTTGAATGTGGTGATCATGTCCCCCCTAACTCTTCTGTCTTCCAGCGAAGTGAAGTTTAATTCCCGTAGTCTCTCCTCGTAGCTCATACCTCTCAGCTCGGGTACAAGTCTGGTGGCAAACCTTTGTGTGTGTGTGTGTGTGTGTACTCACCTAATTGTACTCACCTAATTGTGCTTGCGGGGGTTGAGCTCTGGCTCTTTGGTCCCGCCTCTCAACCGTCAATCAACTGGTGTACAGATTCCTGAGCCTATTGGGCTCTATCATATCTACATTTGAAACTGTGAATGGAGTCAGCCTCCACCACATCACTTCCTAATGCATTCCATTTGCTAACTACTCTGACACTGAAAAAGTTCTTTCTAACGTCTCTGTGGCTCATTTGGGTACTCAGCTTAAACCTGTGTCCCCTTGTTCGCGTCCCACCAGTGTTGAAAAGTTCGTCCTTGTTTACCCGGTCGATTCCCCTAAGGATTTTGTAGGTTGTGATCATGTCCCCCCTTACTCTTCTGTCTTCCAGTGTCGTGAGGTGCATTTCCCGCAGCCTTTCCTCATAACTCATGCCTCTTAGTTCTGGGACTAGTCTAGTAGCATACCTTTGGACTTTTTCCAGCTTCGTCTTGTGCTTGACAAGGTACGGGCTCCATGCTGGGGCCGCATACTCCAGGATTGGTCTTACATATGTGGTGTACAAGATTCTGAATGATTCCTTACACAGGTTCCTGAACGCCGTTCTGATGTTAGCCAGCCTCGCATATGCCGCAGACGTTATTCTCTTTATGTGGGCTTCAGGAGACAGGTTTGGTGTGATATCAACTCCTAGATCTTTCTCTCTGTCTGTTTCATTAAGTACTTCATCTCCTATTCTGTATCCTGTGCCTGGCCTCCTGTTTCCACTTCCTAGTTTCATTACTTTGCATTTACTCGGGTTGAACTTCAACAGCCATTTGTTGGACCATTCACTCAGTCTATCCAGGTCATCTTGTAGCCTCCTACTATCATCCTCTGTTTCAATCCTCCTCATAATTTTTGCATCGTCGGCAAACATTGAGAGGAACGAATCTATACCCTCTGGGAGATCATTTACATATACCAGAAACAGTATAGGTCCAAGGACTGACCCCTGCGGGACTCCACTTGTGACGTCTCGCCAATCTGAGACCTCACCCCTCACACAGACTCGTTGTCTCCTGTTGCTTAGGTATTCCTCTATCCACCGGAGTACCTTCCCTCTCACTCCAGCCTGCATCTCCAACTTTCGCACTAGCCTCTTGTGTGGCACTGTATCAAAGGCTTTCTGACAATCCAAAAATATGCAGTCTGCCCACCCTTCTCTTTCTTGCCTTATTTTTGTTGCCTGGTCGTAGAATTCAAGTAACCCTGTGAGGCAGGACCTGCCATCCCTGAACCCATGTTGATGCTGTGTTACAAAGTTCCTTCGCTCCAGATGCTCCACTAGTTTTTTTCGCACAATCTTCTCCATCAGCTTGCATGGTATGCAGGTTAGGGACACTGGCCTGTAGTTCAGTGCCTCCTGTCTATCCCCTTTCTTGTATATCGGGACTACGTTAGCTGCTTTCCAAATATCTGGCAGTTCCCCTGTTGCCAGTGATTTGTTATACACTATGGAGAGTGGTAGGCTCAGTTCTCTTGCTCCTTCCTTTAGAACCCAAGGGGAGATTCCATCTGGGCCTATAGCCTTTGTCACATCCAACTCTAGTAAACACTTCCTTACTTCCCCACTGGTAATCTCAAACTCTTCCAGTGGTTCCTGGTTAGCTATTCCCTCACTTACCTCTGGAATTTCTCCTTGTTCTAAGGTGAAGACCTCCTGGAATTTCTTATTCAATTCCTCACACACTTCCTTGTCATTTGTAGTGAATCCTTCCGCCCCTATCCTTAATCTCATAACCTGTTCCTTTACTGTTGTTTTTCTCCTAATGTGGCTATGCAACAATTTAGGCTGAGTCTTTGCCTTGCTTGCGATGTCATTTTCGTATTGTCTTTCTGCCTCTCTTCTCATCCTGACATATTCATTCCTGGCATTCTGGTATCTTTCTCTGCTCTCCAGTGTCCTGTTATTCCTATAGTTTCTCCATGCCCTTTTACTTTGCTGCTTAGCTAGCCTACATCTTTGATTAAACCATGGGTTTCTCATCTTCATTTCTCTGTTTTCCTTTTGGACTGGGACAAACTTGTTCGCTGCGTCCTTGCACTTCTGCGTGATGTAATCCATCATATCTTGGGCCGTCTTTCCCCTGAGCTCTGTTTCCCATGCTATATCTGTTAGGAATTTTCTTATCCCCTCATAGTTTCCCTTTCGGTATGCTAACCTTTTGGTTTCGGTATCCCTCCTCGAGTTCAATAACCCTTCTTCAATCAAGTACTCAAACACCAGTACACTGTGGTCGCTCATTCCTACTGGGTCCTCAAAACCGATTTCTCTTATGTCGGAGTCGTTCAGAGTGAAGACTAGGTCGAGTCTCGCTGGTTCGTCATTGCCTCTCATCCTTGTGGGTTCTCCGACATGCTGGGTTAAAAAGTTGCTTGTCACCACCTCCAATAGTTTGGCTCTCCACGTATCCTCGCCTCCATGCGGTTCCTTGTTCTCCCAGTCAATCTTTCCGTGATTGAAGTCGCCCATGATGAGCAGGTGGGATCTATTTCTACAGGCAGCAGAGGCTGCCCTCTCAATTATAGTGTTAACTGCCTTGTTGTTGTTTTCATACTCTTGACTGGGTCTCCTGTCATTTGGTGGAGGGTTGTATATTACTGCTACTACTATTCTTGGTCCTCCCATTGTTATGGTGCCTGCTATGTAGTCTCTGAACTCCTCACAGCCCGGGATGGCCATCTCCTTAAAACTCCATTCCCTTCTCATGAGTAGGGCCACTCCGCCTCCTCCTCTACCTTCCCTCTCTTTCCTTATTACTGTATACTCCTGGGGAAACACGGCATTCGTTATGATTCCAGAGAGTTTTGTTTCAGTGAGTCCGATTACATCTGGGTTAACTTCTTGTGCTCTTTCCCTTAGTTCACTTGTCTTGCTTGTGATCCCATCTATGTTCGAGTACATCACCCTGAAACTGACTCTCTTCTGCTTCTTTTCTGGGGGGGACCTTTGGGATCTGGGGTGAGTGGGAGCTGGGGGGACCTGGCACGGGGGGATTGGTGGAGGAGGGAGGGCTTGGGGTGGTGGGGGAGAGGGGGAGGGTACAGGGGGTGGATAAGAGGGGGAGGGTACAGGGGGTGGGTAAGAGAGGGAGGGTTGGGGAAGCATGGGGGGAGGAGAGGCTGTGGGGGATAGGGGAGATGGGGGGGCTTGGGGGGAGAGAAAAGGGTGGAGGGCTTGGGGGGCGTGGGGGAAAAGGGAGGGCTGAGGTGGGTGAGGAAGAGGGGAGGGTTTAGGGGAGTGGGGGAGAGGGGAAGACTTAGGTGGGGTGGGGGAGAGTGGGGGGCTTAGGGGGGAGGGGGGGAAGGGAGGGCATGGGGGTGGGGGAGACGGGAAGGCATGTGGGAGAAGGGAGGGCATGGGGGATGGGGGGGAAGGGAGGTCCTGGGGTGAGGGGTGAGGGGGAGAAGGGGGGTGAGTGGGGGGAGGGGGGTGGGTGGGGTGAGGGTGTGTGTGTGTGTGTGTGTGTGTGTGTGTGTGTGTGTGTGTGTGTGTGTGTGTGTGTGTGTAAAAATAAATCTTTGTTAACATGGGGCTCATGTAAACTTTTGAGACTGAATAAAAATACATAGGTGTTAATGCTAAACTGAGGGGGAGTGGGGTCTGGCCCTTTGTTTCAAGTCTCCCATAAAATACAGAATAAACTGTAATTTTGGCAGGTGGCAGCAGCGCCAGGTGGCAGCAGCACCAGGTGGCAGCAGCACCAGGTGGCAGCAGCGCCAGGTGGCAGCAGCACCAGGTGGCAGCAGCACCAGGTGGCAGCAGCACCAGGTGGCAGCAGCGCCAGGTGGCAGCAGCACCAGGTGGCAGCAGCACCAGGTGGCAGCAGCACCAGGTGGCAGCAGCACCAGGTGGCAGCAGCACCAGGTGGCAGCAGCACCAGATGGCAGCAGCACCAGGTGGCAGCAGCAGCACCAGGTGGCAGCAGCACCAGATGGCAGCAGCACCAGGTGGCAGCAGCACCAGGTGGCAGCAGCACCAGGTGGCAGCAGCAGCACCAGGTAGCAGCAGCAGCACCAGGTGGCAGCAGCAGCACCAGGTGGCAGCAGCAGCACCAGGTGGGGCAGCAGCACCAGGTGGCAGCAGCACCAGGTGGCAGCAGCAGCACCAGGTGGCAGCAGCAGCACCAGGCGGCAGCAGCACCAGGTGGCAGCAGCACCAGGCGGCAGCAGCACCAGGTGGGGCAGCAGCACCAGGTGTCAGCAGCAGCACCAGGTGGCAGCAGCAGCACCAGGTGGCAGCAGCAGCACCAGGTGGCAGCAGCAGCACCAGGTGGCACCAGCACCAGGTTGGGCTGCAGCACCAGGTGGCAGCAGCAGCATCAGGTGGCAGCAGCAGCACCAGGTGGCAGCAGCAGCACCAGGTGGCAGCAGCAGCACCAGGTGGCAGCAGCAGCACCAGGTGGCAGCAGCAGCACCAGGTGGCAGCAGCAGCACCAGGTGGCAGCAGCAGCACCAGATGGCAGCAGCACCAGGTAGCAGCAGCAGCACCAGGTGGCAGCAGCAGCAGCACCAGGTGGCAGCAGTAGCACCAGGTGGCAGCAGCAGCAGCACCAGGTGGCAGCAGCAGCACCAGGTGGCAGCAGCACCAGGTGGCAGCAGCAGCACCAGGTGGCAGCAGCAGCACCAGGTGGCAGCAGCAGCACCAGGTGGCAGCAGCAGCAGCACCAGGTGGCAGCAGCAGCAGCACCAGGTGGCAGCAGCAGCAGCACCAGGTGGCAGCAGCACCAGGTGGCAGCAGCAGCACCAGGTGGCAGCAGCAGCACCAGGTGACAGCAGCAGCACCAGGTGGCAGCAGCAGCACCAGGTGGCAGCAGCAGCACCAGGTGGCACCAGCAGCACCAGGTGGCACCAGCACCAACCTCCAGCATCAATACTGACGATAACATTCCCCGTGTACGAGCTACATCAAATAATAATATTAACATAACATTATATCATATTTGTCAGTAACCATTGGTGGTCCACCTGATAGATAACAAGGTCCACACCGTTATCTTCACACACTTTGTTCTGATAGATCTATACACATGATCTATCTTGTTTTGGTACCCGTAGACGCCGCCAGGGAGCGTCTCATTTATAATAATAATCATAATAATAATAATAATAATAATACTCCACATCATACCCATCCCGGGCGGTGAAGGAAATCATAATGGGTTTAGAAATTGAGTCAAAAAGATCATTCCTGGAATATAGTTTTTTCCTGGTTTCAAACTGGTGCGTGGCGGTGTATACGAGGCTGACATGTATAGAGCCAGGTAGAGTCACGGAGAGCCTGGTAGAGACACGGAGAGCCTGGTAGAGACACGGAGAGCCAGGTAGAGACACGGAGAGCCTGGTAGAGACACGGAGAGCCTGGTAGACGGAGAGCCAGGTAGAGTCACGGAGAGCCAGGTAGAGTCACGGAGAGCCAGGTAGAGTCACGGAGAGCCTGGTAGAGACACGGAGAGCCTGGTAGAGTCACGGAGAGCCAAGTAGAGACACGGAGAGCCTGGTAGAGACACGGAGAGCCTGGTAGAGACACAGAGAGCCAAGTAGAGACACGGAGAGCCTGGTAGAGACACGGAGAGCCTGGTAGAGTCACGGAGAGCCAGGTAGAGACACGGAGAGCCAGGTAGAGTCACGGAGAGCCAGGTAGAGACACGGAGAGCCAGGTAGAGACACGGAGAGCCAGGTAGAGTCACGGAGAGCCAGGTAGAGACACGGAGAGCCTGGTAGAGACACGGAGAGCCTGGTAGAGACACGGAGAGCCTGGTAGAGACACGGAGAGCCTGGTAGAGACACGGAGAGCCAAGTAGAGACACGGAGAGCCAGGTAGAGTCACGGAGAGCCAGGTAGAGTCACGGAGAGCCAGGTAGAGTCACGGAGAGCCTGGTAGAGACACGGAGAGCCTGGTAGAGACACGGAGAGCCTGGTAGAGACACGGAGAGCCAGGTAGAGACACGGAGAGCCTGGTAGAGACACGGAGAGCCAAGTAGAGACACGGAGAGCCAAGTAGAGACACGGAGAGCCTGGTAGAGACACGGAGAGCCAAGTAGAGACACGGAGAGCCAAGTAGAGACACGGAGAGCCAGGTAGAGACACGGAGAGCCTGGTAGAGACACGGAGAGCCAAGTAGAGACACGGAGAGCCAAGCAGAGACACGGAGAGCCAAGTAGAGACACGGAGAGCCAAGTAGAGACACGGAGAGCCAGGTAGAGACACGGAGAGCCTGGTAGAGACACGGAGAGCCAAGTAGAGACACGGAGAGCCAAGTAGAGACACGGAGAGCCAGGTAGAGACACGGAGAGCCTGGTAGAGACACGGAGAGCCAAGTAGAGACACGGAGAGCCAAGTAGAGACACGGAGAGCCTGGTAGAGACACGGAGAGCCAAGTAGAGACACGGAGAGCCTGGTAGAGACACGGAGAGCCAAGTAGAGACACGGAGAGCCAAGTAGAGACACGGAGAGCCTGGTAGAGACACGGAGAGCCAAGTAGAGACACGGAGAGCCAAGTAGAGACACGGAGAGCCTGGTAGAGACACGGAGAGCCAAGTAGAGACACGGAGAGCCAAGTAGAGACACGGAGAGCCTGGTAGAGACACGGAGAGCCTGGTAGAGACACGGAGAGCCAGGTAGAGACACGGAGAGCCAGGTATAGACACGGAGAGCCAGGTAGAGTCACGGAGAGCCTGGTAGAGACACGGAGAGCCAGGTAGAGACACCGAGAGCCTGGTAGAGACACAGAGAGCCAGGTAGAGACACGGAGAGCCAGGTAGAGACACGGAGAGCCAGGTAGAGACACGGAGAGCCAGGTAGAGACACAGAGAGCCTGGTAGACACACGGAGAGCCTGGTAGACACACGGAGAGCCTGGTAGAGACACGGAGAGCCTGGTAGAGACACGGAGAGCCAAGTAGAGACACAGAGAGCCAAGTAGAGACACGGAGAGCCTGGTAGAGACACGGAGAGCCTGGTAGAGACACGGAGAGGAACCTACAATAGCTGAGGAACCCCCAAAAATCGTTTAGCCAATCAAGTTACAGCATTGATGAGCTAGTTTCATAGTTTGTTGACATATACATCAACAGCCTACTCACTTAATATTAAACTAGCATCACAGTGACCCCCCCCCTCATGTGGCCCCAAGATGATAAGGTAGTTTTAATTAATGTATTATGTATGACCCATTCTGTGGAGGAGTGAGTAGAAGGTTAGTGTCACAAAATAAGTTCCGATACCGGATGCCAGTGATCTCTTAGCTAATCAATTTCTATCTGTTGTGAACTAGTTACATGAATTATAATTTGTCTGTCACGGGCCCCAGCACCCAGCCGGTGGGCAGCGGTGGAAAGGTTACAGTTATCTGCAGGAACTTCCTACAGCAGACAAATTTGGGATACTTGGCTAAGATTCCTGGTAATAAATCATTTTGAATGACATACACATTTGTTGAACAGTTGTGCTAGTGATACTTATTCATTCTTAAAATGTCCCACATTCCATGACAGTGATGCAGACTCTGCAGGCAGGGAGTCGGTCGGCCGAGCGGACAGCACGCTGGACTTGTGATCCTGTGGTCCTGGGTTCGATCCCAGGCGCCGGCGAGAAACAATGGGCAGAGTTTCTTTCACCATATGCCCCTGTTACCTAGCAGTAAAATAGGTACCTGGGTGTTAGTCAGCTGTCACGGGCTGCTTCCTGGGGGTGGAGCCCTGGTCGAGGACCGGGCCGCGGGGACACTAAAGCCCCGAAATCATCTCAAGATAACCTCTAGATAACTGTGAGAAGAGGTGCTCACAGTTTACATTTGGCCGGGTCTACATCAGCAGGCATTGTAAACTCCCATCAATATTTATAACTGAGTCTACACCGAACAATAGTAACATGTAGGAGTCTCCTGAATGATTGAATGGTTCATAGATATATGGTTCTTGTTGTATGGTAGTATGATGACAGATGGTATAGTTAGTGTAGATTTCACTTTGCTTTAAATCTATAAATATTTGTAAATTTACTGTTGTGTTAGTGATTGCAGGCTTATGTATAAACCAAGATATATATTTAGATATAACTATATCTACATTATAGCCATCTCGCTCTTTGCTGGTAAAGTCAGTAAGATATCAGTAAAAAAGGCTGATTAAATTAGACAACGGCTTTCGAATGAATAGACAGACTGAAAACAACAACATTCAAGATAACTGAAGAACTTATAAGGATAGGAACATGTTTGACAGGTGAGCAAACTGGACGAGAGACTACAAGTGGACGCTGGAAGCTTGAATGAGGCACAAGTGACGCAAGAAAGAACTTGTTCATTGTGAGGGATAGTGTTGTACTGGACGGTTCTAGCCCCTCGGGCAGGGAGGTATATGGGGTATACAACCTCAATTGAACATGCAATTGATCCATGGTGATCGCAGAGGCTTCACACACACCACACAAATAATGGTTACGAGGCCGGGACTCAAGAGCTGGAGATCTATTTCGGTAAACACATGTGAGCAAAGGAAAGTGTTGACATTCAGGATGGTTGAGTCTTAACAACAGCCAAATGTTGTGCAAAGCAACATAATCGACATTTTTTAAACAAACCTTAACTAACCTATTCCAACCTAACCAGTTCTATCCTATCCTAACACCCGAACTTAAAGCAACGAAAATAATAGATATAATTTTGTGTTTTATATATAACTAGTGGGTAACCTGCGTTTCCCATCTATCTATCCATCTATGCATCCATCCTTCCATCTACCCATCCATACCTTGAGGTGCTTCCGGGGCTTAGCGTTCCCGCGGCCCGGTCGTCGACCAGGCCTCCTGGTTGCTGGACTGATCAATCAGGCTGTTGGACGCGGCTGCTCGCAGTCTGACGTACGAATCACAGCCTGGTTCATCTATCATCCTTTGGAGGTGCTTATCCAGTTCTCTCTTGAACACTGTGAGGGGGTCGGCCAGTTATGCTCCTTATGTGTAGTGGAAGCGTGCTGAACAGTCTCGGGCCTCTGATGTTGATAGAGTTCTCTATCAGAGTACCTGTTGCACCTCTGCTTTTCAACGGGGGTATTCTGCACATCCTGCCATGCCTTCTGGTCTTATGTGATGTTATTTCTGTGTGCAGGTTTGGGACCAGCCCCTCTATTATTTTCCACGTGTAAATTATTATGTATCTCTCGCGCCTGCGCTCAAGAAAATATGATTTAGGCTCTTTAGTCGGTCCCAGTAGTTTAGATGTTTTACTGAGTGGATTCTAGCAGTAAAGGATCTCTGCACACTCTCCAGGTCAGCAATTTACACAGCTTTGAAAGGGGCTGTCATTGTGCAGCAGTGCTCCACTCTAGAGAGCACTAGCGTCTTGAAAAGTATCATCATCGGTACAGCATCTCTAGTGTGAAAAGTTCTTGTTATCCAACCCTGTCATTTTTCTTGCAGTTGTGACGGCTACTTTATTGTGTTCTTTAAATGTAAGGTCTTCTGACATGAGTACACCCAGATCCTTTACATTGCCTTTTCGTTCTATGTTATGATACATAGATACATCCATTTTTTCTATCCGCCTATGTATCATCTATCCACCCATCTATCGATCTATCTATCTGTCCATATATCTATTCATCATTCTGTTCTTCCATATTTCCATCCATTTATCATGCCGTCCATCCATCACACTAAATATTTAGCAGTGTAGCTCGTGGGGGTGTGAATGTAACCTTGGCACGCTGTTCTATGTTGAATTATGGCCACCCCGACCAGCCTATGTTCCTCCCGTACCCCTGACCATTCCCCTTTTTCAATTTGGGACAAGCTAGCTCTAAGTATCTGGCCTCCAAATTTGGACAGACAGACACAGCCAGAAAGACGAACAGACGCAGACAGAGGCAAACACAGACATTCTTATAGGTACGTGACGTCATAGTTTTAATTCGGGGCAGTTTTTCGAAGCTTCTGTGAGTTGATTGACCCCGGCTAGGAGAAGGCCAAGCTAGGAGGGACCCGGCTAGGAGGGGGCCCGGCTAGGAGGGGGCCGGCTAGGAGAGGGCCAAGCTAGGAGGGACCCGGCTAGGAGGGGGCCCGGCTAGGAGGGGGCCGGCTAGGAGAGGGCCAAGCTAGGAGGGGCCCGGCTAGGAGGGGCCCGGCTAGGAGGGGCCCGGCTAGGAGGGACCCCGGCTAGGAGGGACCCGGCTAGGAGGGGCCCGGCTAGGAGGGGCCCGGCTAGGAGGGGCCCGGCTAGGAGGGGCCCCGGCTAGGAGGGACCCGACTAGGAGGGACCCGACTAGGAGGGGCCCCGGCTAGGAGGTGGGTAGTGGTGGACGGGTTAAAGGTCGCCGGCAGCCCCAGCTAATAATTTATACTGAGGGCAGAATCCTAAATTTATCATCATTCAGAGCGTGAGATCTGTCTTGTGTGGGGTCAGCCGCTTGACTATATATTGGCCCATAAATATATCTGGATTAGATTGTTTACACCTATAGGCTCTTAGTTTTGCCGCTCTGGTAAAATTACTGCAACTTCAATTATATCTAGAGTTTATTAATGTAAATTTCATAAATGAACTCGCATTTCGCATGAAAAATATAAATAAATAATCAAATAAATAGTTTACTTAGGTTAACATACATATTTTATTACAAGCAGAATGTTGGATTTCTAGATAGTATAAACTATGCCTATAAAGCCACTAATACGCACAACGTTTCGACTCACAAATGCTCTCAGAGAGAGTATTTTCGGGGAGTGTTAGTGGGGCTCCCACAGGTCACGGAAACTCTCCTAACCTTTACTGCAGCAATTTACTCCTTTTGTGTGTTAATTAAATAGGTTGGTGTGTAGAGGGGCGTTCGTGTGTGTACTCACCTAATTGTACTCACCTATTGTGCTTGCGGGGGTTGAGCTTTGGCTCTTTGGTCCCGCCTCTCAATTGTCAGTCAACTGGTGTATAGGTTCCTGAGCCTACTGGGCTCTATCATATCTACATTTGAAACTGTGTATGGAGTCAGCCTCCACCACATCACTGCCTAATGCATTCCATTTGTCAACTACTCTGATACTAAACAAAAAAATTATTGGTACGTGTGTCGTTGGTGGTGCACCGTTATTAGTCCCGTGTAACCGTTAACGGTACGAGTGCCGTTGGCGGTCCACCGTTATTAGTCCTGTATAACTTGCCAACAGAGTGCCGGCGGGGGGGATGGAGAATTAGCCTCGGCTACTATCCTCTTTTGTCCGGTCGTGTTGGTCGAGTGGTTAAGGGATCCTGTACATCAGTTACAATGCTTCTGGCAGTATAGGTTCGAGTCACTTCTGGGGTGTGAGTTTTCAGTTCTATATATATATATATATATATATATATATATATATATATATATATATATATATATATATATATATATATATTTATTTATAAGGAAATTCCTGTTTCAATTCTTCCTCCGTGGTCTTATATATAAGAGCAATAGCTTCATTCATACAAAATACAACAGTATACACACCAAATACAGAAAACCCTAAAACACAATTCATAACAGTATCTTAAATACGGTTTATTTTTCATGTGAACCTTATTGGCTTTGTAATTATTATACTTCTGTTGTAGTTCTTTTACTGTTTAAAGTGATAAAGTCGAAGGAAAATATTAAGTTATTTTCCACAAATATTATCTTAGTTCCATCTGAGGCGGGACAAAAAGCCTCCAGCCTCCAGTAAGGTAAACAATAATAAAGTGGACCAACATACTAAGCTTTCTCTACAACTTTCTCCACCCACTCTCTAACTTTCTTCATCCTCTCGTCAGCATGAGCTTTCTTCTCAATTTCCTGATATATTGTTATCTTTAATCGTTGCATTTGGTACCTGCATGAGTGAGTCTTTAACATTTAAGTCCTCATTAACCCAGTGTTACGTGTTAATGAGGACGTCTGCCGTCAAGCCTGCGTTTAGCCATATGTTAAAATACTCGATATTTCACCTCTAGTAGTGAGGAACCTTTGGTAATTTCAGTAGGATTTTGCTAATTCCTTCACCATATGTTTGTGTACTACACCCACACAGGTCTTCACACAATACATACTGTACACTTAGTCGCATTTGAAAAATATATATAGAGACTCCCAGCAGCCTATTTATATATCAGGTATTTACACCCTGCTCGGTACACTTGAGGTATTCAGCTCTGTAATTATGGCTTGACGGTGTAGCCAACACGCTCCTAATATGGCATCTTTCTTGTATATCTTCTCCAGAGTATTGATGTGCTCTTGTAGCAGGGTAATGACAGGTGTGGCATGATGCAGCTGTATTCTCTTACCTACACCTGGTATTACCTACACCTGGTATTACCTACACCTGGCATTATCTACACCTGGTATTACCTACACCTGGTATTACCTACACCTGGTATTACCTACACCTGGTATTACACCTGGTATTAAGTCCCTGAGCCTCTGTTTCAACAACCTTGAGAGAACAAGGTAAAAGTGTAAACAGGAAATTTAACATAAGAATCTATAAAAGCTAAATAATTTATTTACAGGAAAAAATGTGAGGTATTGGGAGGGGTGACAGGTGTTGGATGACGTGGCCCCCAGGGACAGTGGCAGGTGTTGGATGACGTGGCCCCCAGGGACAGTGGCAGGTGTTGGATGACGTGGCCCCCAGGGACAGTGGCAGGTGTTGGATGACGTGGCCCCCAGGGACAGTGGCAGGTGTTGGATGACGTGGCCCCCAGGGACAGTGGCAGGTGTTGGATGACGTGGCCCCCAGGGACAGTGGCAGGTGTTGGATGACGTGGCCCCCAGGGACAGTGGCAGGTGTTGGATGACGTGGCCACAGGGACAGTGGCAGGTGTTGGATGACGTGGCCACAGGGACAGTGGCAGGTGTTGGATGACGTGGCCACAGGGACAGTGGCAGGTGTTGGATGACGTGGCCACAGGGACAGTGGCAGGTGTTGGATGACGTAGCCACAGGGACAGTGGCAGGTGTTGGATGACGTGGCCACAGGGACAGCGGCAGGTGTTGGATGACGTGGCCACAGGGACAGTGGCAGGTGTTGGATGACGTGGTCACAGGGACAGCGGCAGGTGTTGGATGACGTGGCCCCTAGGGACAGTGACAGGTGTTGGATGACGTGGCGCCAGGGGCAATGGCAGGTGTTGGATGACATGGCCCTCAGGGACAGTGGCAGATGTTGGATGACGTGGCCCCCAGGAACAGTGGCAGATGTTGGATGACGTGGCCACAGGTACAGTGGCAGGTGTTGGATGACATCCGGGTCCTCATTACCTAATCTTCGTCGAGATACACCACCAAGATCACGGTCTTTGTTTTTCCTTATCAGCTGGCAAAGACTCCTGACGTCTTGAAGAGGCCTCCCGCTCATGATTTACGTCTTGAAGAGGCCTCCCGCTCATGATTTACGTTTTGAAGAGCCTCCCGCTCATGATTTACGTCTTGAAGAGGCCTCCCGCTCATGATTTACGTCTTGAAGAGGCCTCCCGCTCATGATTTACGTTTTGAAGAGCCTCCCGCTCATGATTTCCGTCTTGAAGAGGCCTCCCGCTCATGATTTACGTCTTGAAGAGGCCTCCCGCTCATGATTTACGTCTTGAAGAGGCCTCCCGCTCATGATTTACGTCTTGAAGAGGCCTCCCGCTCATGATTTACGTCTTGAAGAGGCCTCCCGCTCATGATTTACGTCTTGAAGAAGCCTCTCGCTCATGATTTACGTCTTGAAGAGGCCTCTCGCTCATTATTTACGTCTTGAAGAGGCCTCTCGCTCATTATTTACGTCTTGAAGAGGCCTCCCGCTCATGATTTACGTCTTGAAGAGGCCTCCCGCTCATGATTTACGTCTTGAAGAGGCCTCCCGCTCATGATTTACGTCTTGAAGAAGCCTCTCGCTCATGATTTACGTCTTGAAGAGGCCTCCCGCTCATGATTTACGTCTTGAAGAAGCCTCTCGCTCATGATTTACGTCTTGAAGAGGCCTCTCGCTCATTATTTACGTCTTGAAGAGGCATCTCGCTCATGATTTACGTCTTGAAGAGGCCTCCCGCTCATGATTTACGTCTTGAAGAGGCCTCCCGCTCATGATTTACGTCTTGAAGAAGCCTCTCGCTCATGATTTACGTCTTCAAGAGGCCTCCCGCTTATGATTTACGTCTTGAAGAGGCCTCCTGCTCATGATTTACGTCTTGAAGAGGCCTCCAGCTCATGATTTACGTCTTGAAGAGGACTCCCGCTCATGATTTACGTCTTGAAGAGGCCTCTCGTTCATGATTTACGTCTTGAAGAGCCTCCTGCTCATGATTTACGTCTTGAAGAGCCTCCTGCTCATGATTTACGTCTTGAAGAGCCTCCTGCTCATGATTTACGTCTTGAAGAGCCTCCTGCTCATGATTTACGTCTTGAAGAGGCCTCCCGCTCATGATTTACGTCTTGAAGAGCCTCCTGCTCATGATTTACGTCTTGAAGAGCCTCCTGCTCATGATTTACGTCTTGAAGAGGCCTCCCGCTCATGATTTACGTTTTGAAGAGCCTCCTGCTCATGATTTACATCTTCAAGAGGCCTCCCGCTCATGATTTACGTCTTGAAGAGCCTCCTGCTCATGATTTACGTCTTGAAGAGCCTCCTGCTCATGATTTACGTCATGAAGAGGCCTCCCGCTCATGATTTCCGTCTCTCCTCATCCCCCGTCCTCAGACGGGTGTTAATAAGTCTGGAGATCTTCTACTAACACTTCAGGCATAATTCTCCTCTCTTGTCAAGAGTAACCTGTATTTACCCCCTTTTTTTCCGGCCAAACCTGACGCCAGTGAAATTTCTCCTGAAAGTCCATAAAGTTCGTTGGATTTCCATTGATCCTCGTTTAGACTCCTGCACATGTTTACACGGATGCCGATGTTGTTTATAATGTACACTACACACATAAATCACAATTGCGTGATGCATCAAAATGAACGTAGTTCAGTCGTTCAGTTCAGTCGAAAGGGAGCCGGTCGGCCGAGCGGACAGCACACTGGATTTGTGATCCTGTGGTCCTGGATTCGATCCCAGGCGCCGGCGAGAAACATTGGGCAGAGTTTCTTTCACCCTATGCCCCTTTTACCTAGCAGTAAAATAGGTACCTGGATGTTAGTCAGCTGTCACGGGCTGCTTCCTGGGGGTGGAGGCCTGGTCGAGGACCGGGCCGCGGGGACACTAAAAGCCCCGAAATCATCTCAAGATAACCTCAAGAACCTCAAGATTAAGCACATATCCATACATTAAAACATTGATTGTAACCATGATATATATGTACGTCCGCCTGCAGTTTAGACCTATTGTCTTATGTATGACCCTCTGTCCTGCGTGACAGTGAATACTAGCATTATCCTCACTTTAATAAGACTATCAAAATCCTCAGATTAGGCAAAATTATAATTAATTTTGTCAATAAAGATGTTAATAATAATAATAAGTCGATTAAGGCAGCATCTGGGATGCTCTCGGACGCAGGTTCGAATCCTCGTCACGGCCCTTGTGGATTTGTTCATTTGTTTATAATGTATTATGAACAATAAAGTCCCCCATGCGGTACACCACTTGAAACTGTTCCCCATTTAGATTTCACCCCCATTTTATATTTTCGATTTCCTACTTGCCAGTCATGCCCTATTCCAATTTTAATAGATCAGCTCTGATGGCATGGGCTTCAACTTTGATCGGCCTCTCGCGAGTAACAACATGGAAAGCTTACTTAGGTATAAGTAAACAATATTATAATCTTGACCTTATCTTCTGCGTGAGATGAGACGAGAGTACGGTTGTGTGAGACACAAGCTGGGTGAGTTTTATTAGCTTACCTTTATTTCATGGTAGTTAATGATTATTGATCTGTCCTCCTGGCTTTGATCTAATCCTTGTGCTTTTGTGTGCATCCTTCTGTAGCTGCTGTTGTTGCTGTTGCTGTAGCTACTACTTATGCTGTCGTTGTAGTTACTACTACTGCTGTTGCTGTTTTTACTGTTGTTGCTGCTGCTGCTGCTGCTTATACCACTGCTCGTAGTACTAATTTTAACTTAATACAGTGTTTATTATATACATTAAAATGAATGTTTCATTATTAAAGTATTATGTGTGTGATGTTGTGTAGTGTGTGTTGCCGCGAGGCTGAATACCGTAGTATGTATCATGTCAGCATCACACTGGTCGCTGAAGGCAAGTTACGGCACACTGTTGACATACGTGTTGATAACCTCTGGGCTTAGGCAGGAGCCCTGTGGGACAGCCCTGTGAATGGACCAATGAGCCAGAGCTCAACCCCCGTAAGCACAACCAGGTGAGTACATCTGCTTTGTGAATTAATGAGTGACGCTCCTGTCGTTTAGGAAGCTCCTTGTAGCCCTCAGTATTGTTGTATATCAACCCAGTGATATAAAAGCTTATATCAGCTATATAACCTTTACCTTTTCATATTACAGTGTGGATATTATACACTGGGGTTCGCTTATATTTTTATTTTCTGGATCTTCGCGTTGGGTTGTGACTGACCTTCGTGGAAATAATCGGGTGTTTCACCGAAGAAAATTGATCTCCGAGTTTGGCGATAGTGGCAGCGAGCGACCAGAAGTAGATCTATAAACAAATACAAACAGAGTACCGTTGCAGTGAACGACGGGTCACTGTAGCAGTGCAGTAATTGCCCGAGTATACTTATTGTTGCTGGCGATACGAGGCTGTGACGATACAGATGCTGGCTGTGTTGAGTGGGACACAGTGTGTGTGGGGAACAATGGGGAAAGCTGGAGCTGGCCGTGACACAGTTGTGAGTCAAGCTGGGGGCAGGTCAGGCTGAGAGCGGCCGCTGACCTGCACCACTGGTACACCGGCTCACCCCTATACCATTCTCCAGGTGACCCCTACACTAAGGTCAGCGTCTCCAGGTGACCCCCTCGACTAAGGTCAGCGTCTCCAGGTGCCCCCCTACACTAAGGTCAGCGTCTCCAGGTGACCCCTACACTAAGGTCAGCGTCTCCAGGTGCCCCCCTACACTAAGGTCAGCGTCTCCAGGTGACCCCCTACACTAAGGTCAGCGTCTCCAGGTGACCCCCTAGACTAAGGTCAGCGTCTCCAGGTGACCCCCTAGACTAAAGTCAGCGTCTCCAGGTGACCCTGGACTAAGGTCAGCGTTTCCAGGTGCCCCCCTAGACTAAGGTCAGCGTCTCCAGGTGCCCCCCTAGACTAAGGTCAGCGTCTCCAGGTGACCCTGGACTAAGGTCAGCGTCTCCAGGTGCCCCCCTAGACTAAGGTCAGCGTCTCCAGGTGCCCCCCTAGACTAAGGTCAGCGTCTCCAGGTGACCCTGGACTAAGGTCAGCGTCTCCAGGTGACCCTAGACTAAGGTCAGCGTCTCCAGGTGCCCCCCTAGACTAAAGTCAGCGTCTCCAGGTGCCCCCCTAGACTAAGGTCAGCGTCTCCAGGTGACCCCCTAGACTAAGGTCAGCGTCTCCAGGTGACCCTGGACTAAGGTCAGCGTCTCCAGGTGACCCCCTAGACATAGGTCAGCGTCTCCAGGTGACCCCCTAGACTAAGGTCAGCGTCTCCAGGTGACCCTGGACTAAGGTCGGCGTCTCCAGGTGACCCCCTAGACTAAGGTCAGCGTCTCCAGGTGCCCCCCTAGACTAAGGTCAGCGTCTCCAGGTGACCCTAGACTAAAGTCAGCGTCTCCAGGTGACCCTAGACTAAGGTCAGCGTCTCCAGGTGACCCCCTAGACTAAGGTCAGCGTCTCCAGGTGACCCTGGACTAAGGTCAGCGTCTCCAGGTGACCCTGGACTAAGGTCAGCGTCTCCAGGTGCCCCCCTAGACTAAGGTCAGCGTCTCCAGGTGCCCCCCTAGACTAAGGTCAGCGTCTCCAGGTGCCCCCCTAGACTAAGGTCTAATATCTCACCCAGCTGTTCAGAGGCGGGGTTCGTGCCCAAGATACAGTAGGCATGTCCATTATTGGTTCGTGATACTGAGGCGCTGTAATAGGAAACTGGCCGCCCAGGGTCTCGAAGCCTGTTGTCACGAACCTGTAACAATGTTCTAGCTCTCTGTACTTATTAGTTTTCTGGGCGTCCCTGAAGGTGGCAGCCCGGCCCTCAGCCTTACTGTACTGTAGCTAGGTATCAACCAGTGTAAATGCAACCTATTTACCATACCTCCATGGCTGCAGGGTGACTCCATCTGGGCGTGTATGACTTGTCTTGTCTGTACAACTGAAGTTACCTTTGTGCAACACCCAGCTGTAGCCAAACTTCTCTTGATGATGTCATTGACTGCTTCGTGTCATCAATCATTCGCTGCTCTTGATGATGTCATTGACTGCTTCGTGTCATCAATCATTCGCTGCTCTTGATGATGTCATTGACTGCTTCATGTCATCAATCATCCGCAAACTTTCGACAGATGAGAAAGGCTGCCATATTGGTCTGCCGATAGCGGCGGCCAGGAGCAGGGCAACACCAATACTTAGGGCCCGATGGTCCAGGCGGGTCCCCAAAGCGGAATTAAGGACAGCCAACAGGAAGTCCGGATGTGGGGCTTACGCAGCGAGGAAGCGGGCTTTGTCCTGGCCAGAAGCTGCCTCCAGCACTGCTGAGGCAATGTACTCCACTATGGGGTTACCTCATTCCGCCTGTTTCCAGTTTTTTGGGAAAGTTGGTAGGGGTGAAGAACATGCAGGACTGTCCCACTGGTCCGCTCCAGTGAATTTGGAATTATGAATCCAAGTGGAGGATCTCTCTCACTAATTGACTCACAGCACTCATCGAGGCTAAGAATATAGACAATTCTACCTGTGTTGATCTTGATTATACCTATTCCATCATGTCCAACTAGGAGCGTTGCTTCATCCCATTGGTCATCTTTCAGGGAGAAGTTTAAACTCTTCATTGTAACTCTGATATTGATATATATATAGCAGTTTATATAATATTAGGAAATCATGAAACTCTGTGGATTCGGGGCCGATTTCGTCTCCTCCGACTTTATCAGGGTCACCATGGGAGCCGACCCCACTTAATAAGGGGCAATAAGCCTGACCTGCCTATGACAGTCCCCACTCGTGCTGGTCCCCCTGTAAAGTATAATGAGGCAGGTCCCAAGCCTCTGGTCTACAACCTTCAACAACAACACTTATTCTGTCGACATATAGAGAGCTTTAATGTGTTGTGTGCCAGTTTTGGTGTCCATGCAATCAGTTCATATTAATAAAGTGGACGGCTATAATTTAATTAATTTATACTGATACACACTGGTTCTCTCCCTCTCACCCCGCCCTCAGGCTGTGCTCGTCCCCATAGTCCGTCAGTTTTAACGTACAATGTAACTGTGTTTTATATAAAATAAAGTAATATTAATGCATATAATTGTGTTGGCACTGCCAGGTCTCTACTGGTTTGGTTAAGTGTTTTAGTTTGGTTGTCATTTATTTGTATCAACTGTATGTGGGTGAAGCATTTAGAGATGCCTCCCACACAGGAAGAGAGCGAAGCACTCAGAAAAGCACAAACGTAATTTGTTGCGAGCCGTTTGTAAATTGTTTTACAGTAATTAACAGGGGGCGGGGGATGGATTAACCAGCATCTGCCCATTATTTATGAGGGGGGGGGGGGGGGGGGTGTGCAGATCTACCGACACTCCTGCTGGTCTGCGCAGGATGTACCGCAAGCCTCCTTACCTTGAGGTGTTTTCGGGGCTTAGCGTCCCCGCGGCCCGGTCGTCGACCAGACCTCCTCGTTGCTGAGGTGGTCTCCTGGTAACCACAGTTACAGTTTCAAACAGTTAGTTCATTTATTATACACCCCATACCATTCGTGTGGGCGGTAATGGAGTAGGTTACAGAGGCACATGATGGGCTCAGGGACCGAACTCCACAATTCATTTAGCTAAGCAGATTACGGTCTTGATGAGCTAGTTACAAAATTTAATGTAAATTGTTATATCAACAATTAATGGGTTCGAGTCCGACCACAAGTACCGTCTCTAAACTAAGCAACTGACATATGTGGAGAGCTAGTGTCATAATTGATATATTTGTCCTGCACACCGCCCCCCCCCCCATCCAGTGGGCAGCGGCGGATAGGTTACAGTTACCCAAATTTACTACAGTTACCCAACTGGGAATATTTTGTTAAAATTACTGGAAGTAGATAATTTTTTTTAATGAAATATTTACAAATTTCTTGAACACTTGTTATAGAACGATCTTTAAATTCACGTATATTTTCACCCTCCGTCACATCTTGAGGTTATCTTGAGATGATTTCGGGGCTTTAGTGTCCCCGCGGCCCGGTCCTCGACCAGGCCTCCATCCCCAGGAAGCAGCCCGTGACAGCTGACTAACACCCAGGTACCTATTTTACTGCTAGGTAACAGGGGCATAGGGTGAAAGAAACTCTGCCCATTGTTTCTCGCCGGCGCCTGGGATCGAACCCAGGACCATAGGATCACAAGCCCAGCGTGCTGTCCGCTCGGCCGACCGGCTCCCTCCCTCCCTCCCACATAGTGACGGAGGTGTGTGAATAATTTAGCTGACACAGTTTACATTTGGTAAATACAATTTGGTCAGTTTGCTACATCAGCAGATAATGCAAATTCAAAGAGATCAACCCGCTCTCGCACAAGACAGCACATATATGACTTATTGCTTATAGTCACTATTTCGCTTATAAATAAGTATATATGTAACATATTACAAACTATATTTTTTTTCAAGGCACTAACTTTTCTTCTCAGTTTTATTAAACAATGGAGATTTTATACAAAATTTGACAATATCCTGAGTTACTTTACAATTTATTTAAATATTTTAGTTTTGTTTTATTATTTTTATAAAGTGTAATATCAATATAGGTATAGGTTCAGTACTAATTGTAATATCTTAACATACTAAGAAGGTTAGGTTAGGTTGTGGTTTTCTATTCAGCTTTTCAAGGTAAATTCAAATATTCACAATAAATTAGTATGTCACTTATGCACTTATTCATAAGCAAGATATTGACTATAAGCAAGTGCGAGAACGGGTTGAAGAGATACAGGATGATCCATAGATGTTGCTCTTCTTGCATGATAGTGTGATGATAGATCAAATTTCTAGTGTGTATTTCACTTTGCCTCAGATCTATAAGACTTTGTTAAAGTTCTTGAAGTATTGCATTATTGTTCGACTACAAAATGACACTTGTAGGCAATTCAAGGTTTCATTCAACTCGTTTGAAGGCAGATTCTTTAGTTAACTCATCAGATCTAATATACATTCGGAGGCCAACATAAGATGGAATCCCCCTTGAAATGGACTCTGTTACCTTCATTCATAATTTTGTTGTACTTGTGTCTAGCTTCAAACACGAGCATGTTACAGTTATGTCTTAAAGAGTTGAGAACAATTAAGGATGATCAAAAATCGCTTACAAATTAATGTGTCAGGTTTGGAGACTTTTTGGAGACAGATTTCAGGGCGAGAAGTAAGGCAAATAGTAGAGGCCCAGTTGTTTACACAATATTGTATTAACATTTACAAAGCATTTAACATGGCCGGCAGACCTCTTGATATATCAAGTTCTCTTTTACAAGAGACTTAGAACCGGGGCTTAGCGTCCCCGCGGCCCGGTCCTCGACCAGGCCTCCTTTTTGTTACCCCCCTCCCCTAGGAAGCAGCCCGTAGCAGCTGTCAAACTCCCAGGTACCTATTTACTGCTAGGTGAACAGGGTGAAAGAAACTCTGCCCATTTGTTTCCGCCTCCACCGAGGATCGAACCCGGAACCTAATGACTACGAATCCCGAGCGCTGTCTACTCAGCTGTCAGGCCCCCCCTATATTATTTAGCATGGTAAACAAAGCAACATAAACAATGGTGAAGAAGGCAGTATGAACAACAGTGAACAACGCAGTATGAACAACAGTGAACAACGCAGTATGAACAGCAGTGAACAACGCAGTATGAACAACAGTGAACAACGCAGTATGAACAACAGTGAACAACGCAGTATGAACAGCAGTGAACAACGCAGTATGAACAACAGTGAACAACGCAGTATGAACAACAGTGAACAACGCAGTATGAACAGCAGTGAACAACGCAGTATGAACAACAGTGAACAACGCAGTATGAACAACAGTGAACAACGCAGTATGAACAGCAGTGAACAACGCAGTATGAACAACAGTGAACAACGCAGTATGAACAACAGTGAACAACGCAGTATGAACAACAGTGAACAAAACAACATTCACCGCGGCACACAATAGCGAAGCAAATTCAAACTGTAGTAAAACCCGTTATATAAAGGTAGGAGAGCCGTAGTATCGGGGTTGACCCGGTTGTGTGGTCATAACGTGTCATTATTATGTATCACTCTCATGCACAGGGCGAGCCAGCCACAGGTTCGAGACCCGCCCTGAAATAACCCCAGGGGGGGGGGGGAATGGATGTAATCTCACACTTAACCTTAATTACCTTACGTCTAATTAATCCACTTAACAGTGGATTAATTAGACGCAGCGGAAGTATTTAGCATGTCATGGTTGTTCTTGTTGTTGTTTTAGATTTAGCTACTCAGAACGAAGTGTCCATGTAGCACCGGCTATGGTGAGCCCGTAACGCAGGTCCTGGAATTAATAAATCTTACGTAGTGTCTGCTAGAGTTGTTGGTAGTAAAGAGAGCTGTTTCGCTCCCCCTCTTCCCGCAACCCGTCCTCTTTAACTAATAGGTCGCGTTTTGTACGATACGGTAACCATCGCTTCATATTCCATCTACTATGAAAATTTATGGCTTGCAAATATCTGTGTTTTCTTTGCATTGGAGTGATAGGTTAGGTGGGTTGCTTGGGTTCGTGGTAGGTTAGGTGGGATGCTTGGGTTCGTGATAGGTTAGGTGGGATGCTTGGGTTCGTGATAGGTTAGGTGGGATGCTTGGGTTCGTGATAGGTTAGGTGGGATGCTTGGGTTCGTGATAGGTTAGGTGGGATGCTTGGGTTCGTGGTAGGTTAGGTGGGTTGCTTGGGTTCGTGATAGGTTAGGTGGGATGCTTGGGTTCGTGATAGGTTAGGTGGGATGCTTGGGTTCGTGGTAGGTTAGGTGGGATGCTTGGGTTCGTGATAGGTTAGGTGGGATGCTTGGGTTCGTGATAGGTTAGGTGGGTTGCTTGGGTTCGTGATAGGTTAGGTGGGATGCTTGGGTTCGTGATAGGTTAGGTGGGATGCTTGGGTTCGTGATAGGTTAGGTGGGTTGCTTGGGTTCGTGGTAGGTTAGGTGGGATGCTTGGGTTCGTGATAGGTTAGGTGGGATGCTTGGGTTCGTGGTAGGTTAGGTGGGATGCTTGGGTTCGTGATAGGTTAGGTGGGATGCTTGGGTTCGTGATAGGTTAGGTGGGATGCTTGGGTTCGTGATAGGTTAGGTGGGATGCTTGGGTTCGTGGTAGGTTAGGTGGGATGCTTGGGTTCGTGATAGGTTAGGTGGGATGCTTGGGTTCGTGATAGGTTAGGTGGGATGCTTGGGTTCGTGATAGGTTAGGTGGGATGCTTGGGTTCGTGATAGGTTAGGTGGGATGCTTGGGTTCGTGATAGGTTAGGTGGGATGCTTGGGTTCGTGATAGGTTAGGTGGGATGCTTGGGTTCGTGATAGGTTAGGTGGGATGCTTGGGTTCGTGATAGGTTAGGTGGGATGCTTGGGTTCGTGGTAGGTTAGGTGGGATGCTTGGGTTCGTGATAGGTTAGGTGGGATGCTTGGGTTCGTGATAGGTTAGGTGGGTTGCTTGGGGTCGTATGTTTCTAGCTGGGCCAGGAGGTTGGACTTTATACGTGGTGACAAATCAACAAACGGGGGCTGCTTTCTGTGTGGTATTGTGCTCTGGTGGTGTGATGCACAGTTGGGCGGGTTGTATCTGTGGCGGTGGTAGTGTACACTGCCTCCCTGCCACACTTCCGGGTCATTCCCCACTACCTGAACCATGCGGTAATCTCACTGTCAGTGATAACAGTGTTTTGTGGTGGTGTGTGGTGGTGGTGGTGGTGTGTGGTGGTGGTGGTGTGTGGTGTGTGGTGTGTGGTGTGTGGTGTGTGGTGTGTGGTGGTGTGTGGTGTGTGGTGTGTGGTGTGTGGTGTGTGGTGGTGGTGGTGTGTGGTGTGTGGTGGTGGTGGTGGTGTGTGGTGGTGTGTGGTGTGTGGTGTGTGGTGGTGGTGTGTGGTGTGTGGTGGTGGTGTGTGGTGTGTGGTGGTGGTGGTGTGTGGTGGTGGTGGTGGTGTGTGGTGTGTGGTGTGTGGTGGTGGTGTGTGGTGTGTGGTGGTGGTGTTGTGTGGTGGTGTGTGGTGTGTGGTGGTGGTGTGTGGTGGTGGTGTGTGGTGTGTGGTGGTGGTGGTGTGTGGTGGTGTGTGGTGGTGTGTGGTGTGTGGTGTGTGGTGGTGGTGTGTGGTGGTGGTGTGGTGTGTGGTGGTGGTGTGTGGTGGTGGTGGTGTGTGGTGTGTGGTGGTATGTGGTGGTGGTGTTTCAGTGAGTGCTGCGGGCGTGTGGCTCCTGTATCACGGCTCCACTCCATCACATGTCCTCACAACTTTGTATAGCCACAACAAATAATAATTAATTCTCACACAAACACACACACCACGGGAGCCGGTGGCCGAGCGGATAGCACGCTGGACACGTGATCCTGTGGTCCCGGGTTCGATCCCGGGAGCCGGCGAGATGGACAGTTTCTTTCACCCTATGCCTCTGTTACCTAGCAGTAAATAGGTACCTGGGAGTTAGTCAGCTGTCACGGGCTGCTTCCTGGGGTGTGTGTGTGTGTGTGGTGTGTGTGTGGGGGGGGGGGGAGTAGTAGTAGAAACAGTTGATTGACAGTTGAGAGGCGGGCCGGAAGAGCAGAGATCAACCCCCGCAAGCACAACTAGGTGAATACACACACACACACACACACACACACACACACACACACACACACACACACACACACACACACTAATGCATTCCATCCCCCCCTCCCCCAGATGGAATGCACTAGGAAGTGATGTGGTGGAGGCTGACTCCATACACAGTTTCAAATATAGATATGATAGAGCCCAGTAGGCTCCAGAATCTGTACACCAGTTGATTGACAGTTGAGAGGCGGGATCAAAGAGCCAAAGCTCAACCCCCGCAAGCACAACTAGGTGAGTACACACACGCACACGCACATGAGAATGAAAATATGTAGCAAGAGATATAACAGACAGGGAAGTACTTATTCTTAAACGTCTACAGATCCCTGTACTGTCGCAACGCCGTGGGTCAAACGACGCTGTTCAGATTATGTCGAGCGCGTTAGATGATAGCTCTAGCATTGAGAATGGTGGAGATGCTGCGCAGAGTTTGGTCACTATTACACACAGAAATCACAATAGCGTGATGCGTCAAATGAACAAATCCACAAGGGCCGTGACGAGGATTCGAACCTAAGTCTGAGAGCATCCCAGACGCTGACTTAATCGACTGAGCTACGACATGGTAAAAAGAGTTAAAACCAGAAGTTTTACTGACCTTACTTGTATCCTGTAGCCTCTCCAGACACTAACCAGGATTTTACACAACTCCCCCATGCACTCGGGCTATGTCAATAGGCCGTTCTACCTCTTCGCCCTTACTTCATTATATCCAAAGTTTGTGTCTCGGAGAGGCTGCAGATCCAAGTAAGGTCAGTAGAACTTCTGGTTTCAACTCTTGCACCATGTCGTAGCTCAGTCGATTAAGTCAGCGTCTGGGATGCTCTCAGACGTAGGTTCGAATCCTCGTCACGGCCATTGTGGATTTGTTTATTGGTCACTATGATGCTGTACCGCAAGTGACATATTGATCACTACAACCTCCCCCCCAGGTCACTATTCCCAGCTGTAGTAATGACTTGATGCCTGTAATTAACCTGCGGTCAGGTGACGTTATGTGCAAGAGGTCAATACTACCTGGTTGAAATATCGGGGGATGGGGGTGAGGGGCGATGGGGGAGAGTATTGATCAGTGACGGGAACATGGCAGGGGGAGAGTATTGATCAGTGACGGGAACATGGCAGGGGGAGAGTATTGATCAGTGACGGGAACATGGCAGGGGGAGGGTATTGATCAGTGACGGGAACATGGCAGGGGGAGAGTATTGATCAGTGACGGGAACATGGCAGGGGGAGAGTATAGAGTCATCTGGAACTAGATGAGTCATTTTGAATGAGTCACTTGGTGGGAGAGTCATCTGATGGGAGAGTCACTTGGTGGGAGAGTCATCTGGTGGGAGAGTCACTTGGTGGGAGAGTCATCTGGTGGGAGAGTCATCTGATGGGAGAGTCACTTGGTGGGAGAGTCATCTGGTGGGAGAGTCACTTGGCGGGAGAGTCATCTGATGGGAGAGTCATCTGATGGGAGAGTCACTTGGTGGGAGAGAGATGGGTGACAGATGTGAGGGGGAGGGTCCGGTAGACAGCAGTCGTCACCGGAAGTCCCGTTCCCCCATCACCAGTGGCTGCCTCAGACCACCACAACTCCCAGACCCTTCCCCAGCCCACACCAAGAGCACCACAGTCACCTCTGCTCGAGTGTTCAATAAACCACCAATAAGCTACGTGTCTAGCAGATCGCTAACCTGTCCATGGGGGGTACAGAAGGAAATGTATAGATGCTGGATAGCATTGTTAATGTGTGGCCACGTCTGTGGTAGAAACAAACCCCATTATTCCCTACCAATTCCACAACCCCACACAAGTCCTCCCCAGCTCTTCCCCCAAACCTGTCCCCTCCACACTTTTCTAACTTCTCTACATAGCCACGTTCCTCCTCTCCCTGGAGTATACTTGACGCTGAAACTGTACCCTACGTGGGTGGAGTGTACCGTACTCCACGTGGAGTGTACCGTGTCCCACGTGGAGTGTACCGTGTCCCACGTGGAGTGTACCCCGGGTGTCACCCCCCCCCACCGGGGTGTCCGCTAGGCTAGACAACATATGCTGGACGCTATGCGCAATTTAACAACTTTAAAACTACTGGCAACTGTGCAATTGTGTTCAGAACACAAATGTTTATATTTTCTCGTTGTTGTTTATGAAGTAATCATACTTTATTATGCTGCTTAGTATGCCTTCCTTGCACGATGCTCAGTGTGTGAGTGTGGTGGCCGGGGGCTTGTCATGCTGTCAAGTATTGCCTCAATGATTGTAAATTACGCTGGTGTTTTAGTGTCAACATACACACACACACACACACACACACACACACACACACACACACACACACACACACACACACACACACACACACACACACACGTAGGCCTCGTAGCCTGGTGGATAGCGCGCAGGACTCGTAATTCTGTGGCGCGGGTTCGATTCCCGCACGAGGCAGAAACAAATGGGCAAAGTTTCTTTCACCCTAAGTGCCCCTGTTACCTAGCAGTAAATAGGTACCTGGGAGTTAGTCAGCTGTCACGGGCTGCTTCCTGGGGTGTGTGTGGTGGTGTGGAAAAAAAAAAAAAAAAAAAAAAGTAGTTAGTAAACAGTTGATTGACAGTTGAGAGGCGGGCCGAAAGAGCAAAGCTCAACCCCCGCAAAAACACAACTAGTAAACACAACTAGTAAACACACGCGCGAACGGTGTGGTGGGACGCGAACAAGGGGACACAGGTGGAAACTGAGTACCCACATGAGCCACAGAGACGTTAGAAGGAACTTTTTCAGTGTCAGAGTAGTTAACGGATGGAATGCATTAGGCAGTGATGTGGTAGAGGCTGACTCCATACACAGTTTTAAATGTAGATATGATAGAGCCCAGTAGGCTCAGGAATCTGTACACCAGTTGATTGACAGTTGAGAGGCGGGACCAAAGAGCCAAAGCTCAACCCCCGCAAGCACAAATAGGTGAGTACAAATAGGTGAGTACACACACACACACACATACACGAGATCAAAGAGCCAGAGCTCAACCCCCGCCAGCTTAGATAGGCAAGTACACACACACTGTGAAGAACTCAACGTGAAGAACTCAACAAGAGATTCCAGGAGGTCTTCAAGATAGAACAAGGAGAAGTCCCCCCACTAAATGAGGCGGCAAACCAAGCAACCTTGGAGGAATTTGACCTCACCAGTGATGAGGTCAAAAGGAATCTGATGGAGCTGAATATGAGAAATGCTGTTGGGCCTGACAGAATCTCAACGTGGATACTAAAAGAAGGTGCAGAAGTACTGTGTGCCGCTGTCTATGGTGTATAACAGGTCACTAGAAACAGGAGACCTACTGGAAAGCGGGAAGAGAGCTAATGTAGTCCCAATATACAAAAAGGGTGACAGGCAAGAGGCACTAAACTACAGACCAGTTTCCCTAACTTGTATACCATGCAAGGTGATGGAGAAGATCGTGAGGAAAAGGCTCGTAGAGCATCTGGAGGGAAATAGCTTTGTAACACACCACCAGCATGGGTTCAGAGATAGTAAATCGTGCCTCAAAAGGTTTAATAGAATTCTATGACCAAGCAACACAAATTAGGCAAGAAAGGGTGGGCAGACTGCATTTTCTTGGACTGTCAGAAAGCCTTTGACACAGTACTCCATAAAAGACTGTTACAAAAGTTGGAGCAACAGGCGGGAGTAAAAGGTAAGGTGCTCAAGTGGATAAGGGAGTATCTAAGCAACAGGAAACAGCGAGTAACTGTGAGGGGGGGGGGAGACATCAGAGTGGCGAGATGTCACCAGCGGAGTCCCACAGGGTTCTGTACTTGGACCCATCCTGTTTCTAATATATGTAAACGACCTTCCAGAGGGTATAGACTCATTTCTCTCTATGTTTGCTGATGATACAAAAATTATGAGAAGAATCAAAACAGATGAAGATAGACAGAGACTACAGGATGACCTGGACAAACTGGAGGAATGGTCTAGAAAATGGTTACTAACGTTCAACTCAGGAAAGTGTAAAGTAATGAAATTAGGCGAAGGGAGCAGAAGGCTGAACACAATGTACCATCTGGGAGGTGAAATCCTGCAAGAGTCAAATAGAGAGAAAGATCTGGGGGTTGATATCACACGGAACCTGTCCCCAGAGGCCCACATCAAAAGGATATCATCAGCGGCATATGCTAGACTGGCCAACATAAGAACTGTCTTTAGAAACTTGTGTAAGGAATCGTTCAGAACCCTGTATACCACTTATGTCAGACCAATCCTGGAGTATGCAGCTCCAGCCTGGAGTCCATACCTAGTTAAACACAAGACTAAATTGGAGAAGGTTCAGAAGTATGCCACCAGATTAGTACCCGAGCTGAGGGGTATGAGTTACAAGGCAAGACTACGGGAACCTCACGTCGCTGGAAGACAGAAGCACTCGACCGTCACTCATGGTCATGGTCACTGTGGCTCGACCGTCACTCATGATCATGGTCACTGTAGCTCGACCGTCACTCATGGTCATCTCATGATCATGGTCACTGTAGCTCGACCGTCACTCATGATCATGGTCACTGTAGCTCGACCGTCACTCATGGTCATGGTCACTGTAGCTCGACCGTCACTCATGGTCATGGTCACTGTAGCTCGACCGTCACTCATGATCATGGTCACTGTAGCTCGACCGTCACTCATGGTCATGGTCACTGTAGCTCGACCGTCACTCATGATCATGGTCACTGTGGCTCGACCGTCACTCATGGTTATGGTCACTGTAGCTCGACCGTCAATCATGATCATGGTCACTGTATCAATGATAAAATCCGCACGAGCCGTGATGAGGGTTCGAAGCCATGCGGAGGGTGTCCTCCGACACACGCCCCAGACAACCAGGCCCAACATGGTCAAAAGGATTACAACCTGGAGTTATATTGAACATACAAACTGAACTACTGAACTCCTGGTTGCACTTCTTTTGACCATGTCGTGGCCTGGTTGTCTGGGGCGTGTGTGGGGACGGTCACAACGGCGTCTATTATAAAATAGACGCCGTTGTGATGTCAGTGTGTATATATTACGGTATATGGAAGGTGTGGCACATTAGACTAGAGGTGATGGCACTACTCTTGGTGTTACAGGTGTGGGAACTGTGTACTGTGCCACGGGAGGCTACCAGTAACTCGCCCAAGTGTTCTGAGGATACATCAACTTTTGAAGTTAAGTAGTTTACATATAGCATTAATTGTTTACGTCTTACTTGCTCCTGAGGCATTGTTACCATTGAAATTGAAATATGTTTATTGAGGTAAAATACACACAAAGGGATGAGGTAGCTCAAGCTAGTCTCACCCCGTTCAGTACAACGTGTTCATACATATGTAGACACACATCACAAACAATAAACATATTACCGAACATTCTGAGATTTGAATTGATGTCCTTCCGCTCTTTTTCACAGTCGTTACTGACAACCATAATACCATGAAGGCGACCATTTGGTTTTTATAAGACAATAGGATGCTTTTTATTGTCACGTCACCAGGTATACATGCTCTCCTGTATGTGTTGTCACGTCACCAGGTATACATACTCTCCTGTATGTGTTGACACATCACCAGGTATACATGTTCTCCTGTATGTGTTGACACATCACCAGGTATACATGCTCTCCTGTATGTGTTGACACATCACCAGGTATACAAGTTCTCCTGTATGTGTTGTCACATCAGGTATACATGCTCTCCTGTATGTGTTGTCACATCACCAGGTATACATGCTCTCCTGTATGTGTTGTCACATCACCAGGTATACATGCTCTCCTGTATGTGTTGACACATCACCAGGTATACATGCTCTCCTGTATGTGTTGTCACATCAGGTATACATGCTTTCCTGTAGATCACGGAGAGCTGCAACACTGCAGCCACTTACTGAGAGAACTCTCTTTCTGTATTTACTTTATTGATTGAAACATGGCGTCCTATTCTTATTAAGACTACTCATAGTCTAGTGGATAGAGCGTCGGCCTCATACACGTGGGGTCGACGGTTCGAGACCCATACAGCCCAGGTGAATGGAATGTTTAATTCCACAGAGGTGTGGGTGACAATTTATATGGCGTCATTAATTTGAAGGCTTTGTGCCAGGGTTTTATTGCAACATACGATAGGTTGTTCTTGCACTATTCAGCGATTGATTTTCATCAATGTGTTGCACCCTTTGACTTTTCAATGCTTACTGTTGAAACTAATTGGCTCTGGTTACTCTATTCAACTTCCCCCTTCTACCCCTTCCTCCCATCTACCTCCCTCCCCCACCTACCCTCTGCCTCCCTTCAAGTATTCCACCTACCTACTCTCCTGCCCTTCAACCCCTCCCCGCGCACTGGTCATCACTGCACTCTGTTCCATCACACACAAATTCTTCCATACCCCTCCAACGCGTACCTGTTTGCACACTCCCCCATCCACCTACCATTCTCCATGCTTAACATGAGTTCTGTCAGAACGGGTTGCTGAAATATACTGGTTCAGAACAAGTCATACGTTTCGTATTAGCGCCTTGTCCTTATATTCAAGCTCCTTGTCCTCATTTCTCAATTCCTTGCTCTCATATCCCAACTCCTTGCTCTCATATCCCAACTCCTTGCTCTCATATCCCAACTCCTTGTTCTCATATCCCAATTCCTTGTCCTCGTATCCCAGCTCCCTGTCCGCATACCCCAGCTCCTTGGCCTCATACTCCAGTCCTTGTCCTCATATTTCTTCTCTTGCTACTCATAATTACAACACACTTCTAAAATTTATATCTTTAATTATATATATTCTGTTAAGCAACCGCTCGTTATTTCTGCTAAATTATGATCCATGTGTCTCGCCCCCATCCAGGAGCTCAGTTGTGACGGCCTTTAAAGGAACAAATAGTTCAGGCGTTCGAATTTAGAAGGTCCTTGAACGTTGTCTGGATGTTCGGAGTTTATCGATATCGCCATTTTCAGTTGAAGTTTAATAGCCTCAGTTTATGACTGTTGCGTGTTCGTTGTTACCTGTCACTTGAAGTGGTAGTTCTCTTAGATTGTACTGTCCATCTCTAGGTATTGAATGGGGTGTCAGAATGTTACAAAAATTGTGTTTGAAATGTTTATGTAATGGCCTATACGTAGCAGCTATAAAGCTATACAGTATATGACTATATTGTGATTAATGTTCATATCTGTCATCGTTATTCTGTGACAAATGTTCACTCAACCAACAAAGCCAACTAGGAGCGAAAATATTCTAGATCTCGTCTTTACAAACAATGAAGACATTAATCAGGAACATTACGATCTCAGATACTACGTACTCAGATCACAAGCTCATTGAAGTGCAAACTCCCATCAATACTCAGAATAAACCTAAAACAACGGTCAAGCGAGAAGGGTTATTCAGTAAATTCAATTTTAATAATAAAAGGTTAGACTGGGAGACAATAAACAGGGACCTTACAAATAATCCACGGGAAACTGTTCTAAGTAATAAAAATCCTACACAAGGAATAGAACAACTGACATCCGAGGCATATAAAGTCTGTATGAAACATGTTCCTTTGAGGAAAGTCAAAGACGTCCAACGTAGAAAGAGAACTCAGTCGACACTACAAAAGAAGGAAAAATATAACGGAAATGCCAAAGCAGACACGACTTTCCCTACAAAGAAGAAATAATTTAAACACGGAGATTGTAGGAATCGATCAAATACTGAAGCATTCGTATCAGATTGAATAAATGCAACTAGAACAGAAAGCAATGCAAGAAATAAAGAAAAAACAAATAGTTCCTCAAATATGCGAAATCAAAAGCAAAAACCACTGCCAGTATTGGACCTATTCGAACAAGCGAAAGTTCATACACTGAGGACAAAGGCATCATTGTATTGATGCCATTGTATTGATGTATTGGCATCATTGATGCCTTTGTAGGACAAAGGCATCATTGAAATCCTAAAAAAGCAGTATAAGGACATTTTAGCACCCCAATAAACAGCATGAAAGTGGAAGATCCGGACAACTTCTTTATGTGTGATATCCAAACCCCTGTAAATATAACTGACATAAACACGAGCGTGGTAGATTTTGAACGGGAAATTGACAACATGCCCATGCACTCAGCCCCGGTGCAAGGCTCATGGAATTCAATACAGTATTTATAAAGAAATGCAAAGTGCCAGTAGCACAGGCACTCAGTATAGTGTAGAGGAAGAGCTTGGACACGGGGGAAGTACCAGATGCTCATAAATCAGCAGACATGATGTGATGTGATGTGGTGGTGTGGCAGCTGTGCACGGTGGTGTGGCTCATGTGAAGGGCAGTACTCACCTAGTTGTGTTTGCGGGGATTGAGCTCTGGCTCTTTGGTTCCGCAGTGTGGCTGAAGTGATGTGTTGTGTGGCTTATGGATGGTATTATTTCGAAATCTGTTCACTGTGTAAGGTTCCCCAGTAACCAGGGGGTGGTGAAGGCACATCAACACCAGGCCCCACACTGGGGCCTGGTGTTGATGCCCACACTGGGGCCTGGTGTTGGTGCCAACACTGGGGCCTGGTGTTGGTGCCCACACTGGGGCCTGGTGTTGGTGCCCACACTGGAGCCTGGTGTTGGTGCCCACACTGGGGCCTGGTGTTGGTGCCCACACTGGGGCCTGGTGTTGGTGCCCACACTGGAGCCTGGTGTTGGTGCCCACACTGGAGCCTGGTGTTGGTGCCCACACTGGGGCCTGGTGTTGGTGCCCACACTGGGGCCTGGTGTTCGTGCCCACACTGGGGCCTGGTGTTGGTGCCCACACTGGGGTCTGGTGTTGGTGCCCACACTGGGGTCTGGTGTTGGTGCCCACACTGGGGCCTGGTGTTGGTGCCCACACTGGGGTCTGGTGTTGGTGCCCACACTGGGGCCTGGTGTTGATGCCCACACTAAGTTACACATATGTCCAACATTCGTGTAGAAGAATCCACCGATCCCCTACACGAACGTCTATTATGTTTCCCGCCAATTTGTTCAATAAATCAACATTACTGTTTCCAAATCAGTACGTAGCTGACGTGCTTGCCAATGATGTTCTTGTCTCTGAACAAAGGATTAATAGCCTGGTATGTCAATATATCTTTTTCATTGCCTATAAAAGCACATGGCCTTTATGTACATCGTTTAATTCTACGAAGACTGAATGACCTCTGGTCTCAACCACTGTGACTGGTCTGTACAGCGACGGCCTCACTTCTTCCAGGCCAGCCTTCCACCTGCGACGGTCCTAGTGGTTAGGCACCATTACTTCTCTCCCTTCTATCTCAGCTCCTTGGTCTCATATCCCAGCTCCTTGGTCTCATATTCCACCTCCTTGGTCTCATATCCCAGCTCCTTGGCTTCATATCCCAGCTCCTTGGTCTCATATCCCAGCTCCTTGGTCTCATATCCCAGCTCCTTAGTCTCATATCCCAGCTCTTTGTCCTCATATCCCAGCTCTTTGTCCTCATATCCCAGCTCCTTGTCCTCATAGCTCTTCCAAATGCTATATAGTCGCACCGGTTTAATGCCTTATCTTGTCTCAGTGCTGATCCTTAGGGCCTAATCCTCCTCGTTCTTTATGGGCTTCAACATTTTAAACGGAACCTCTCACTTGAAACAGTGTCAAGAGCTTTGTTAAGGTCAGGGTGAAGGATATCATTCATTGTATGCGTCACGTGACCTGCCATGGTGGTGGGCAATGTTTACCCCTTCACGCCAACGTCTTACCTTGCCCCTCGATGCAAGCCACAACAGTTGTCTAACCCCCAGGCACTTATTTGCTGCTAGGGGAGCATAAATACTTGAGAGGAAAGGCTGCGAACCTTCTCCATATAGTGAGAGACCTTGCGGTTGTGAACCGACAGCGCAGACTGTTGTGCTACAGAACCCCTCCACTTACGTCCAATGATTTCAAATGACCAAGATATGAATGCCGTCGATTGAAGCTGTGGTGTCAGGCATTGCTTAAATTATATCCTTATGATATGTGACAATCCTCATGTGACTGTGACTTAAAATTGATTTCTAGCTTGAAGGAAAGATCCTGCCCACAGCTGGTCTCAGGACAATTATGAACAGTAGTTAAAGACGAGAGATCCTTGTGAGATGTATTTCATGGCCTCAATGGACGTACTTGAACTTGAACAAGATATCTGACTTTTTTTCTTAAGAATCAGTGAAACGTTAGCGACCTACCATGCCGGTGGGACAATTCTACAGTGTACTAATTGATTTAAGGCGGCCATGCAGAGAAGTGAGTTGGGTGCCACCGTATTGCTGCACGATGAGCACAATGTTCTCACTGATAATCATGCTATTGTGATCTGTGTCGTACAGACTTAGTGAAGGACTCTTGAATCCTTCTTTATTGTGGTCTGGTGGACGTTTTGTGCTGCCCAGAAACATAAGTTTCCATAAACATATGAACAAATCATAGCATTTTATACTGGTGCTTTCAAGCCGTTGGGAGTCAGTAATTTCTCTCCTCTCGGACCTGGGTGTTTGGAACAAAATAGTCTTGGCAACAGAGATGGGGATACCTAGGTCTAGTTCAACTTCATCTTTGTTACACGCTAATTTGGCTGCAATGCCTGTGTTATTATGATGGATTACATTTATGTGATATGGTATCCATACAAGACAGATTCTAAACCCTTTACTCTGTGCAGCGATAAGTTCATTTATAATTGCTAGTATGAGGTTCTTGCTGTCGATCTTGCAGATGTTTTCAATTGCCTGAAGAGCAAACTGTGAATCACATAATATTATTCCTCCTCCTGTGTCTTCATGTACTGGTAGCTAGTTGTAGTGCCGCTAGTTGTGTTTGTGTGGAGGTCAACCCGTTGTTTAACCTGACACTGATAGTCTGTGTGTAAGTATTGTTTCTATAAAACCTACATGCTGCTGCAGTCCGTCCTCTTGACGATTGTACCCAGCCGTCGGTGGGATCTTAAATTTGTTATGGAGGAGGCAATTGTTTTAAGTGTGACAGCTTTGAGAAGAGCAAGATTCTCGTTACCTTTCTTGGTGGGTACAGATAACGAGAAATATCGATGACAGGTATATTGCATTTAAAAGGAATGTTGAGTGTGATGAGATTGTAGATATTTTTACTCAGCCATTTATCATAAAAGGAGTTGGTGTGTTGGCACCAGTCAATAGGGTGTAAACGGCACTGAATAATTTGTCTTTGAGCAATGCAGGAGATGAAGGGTCTCTCATGACTTTAAGGCATAAGGTCGTGTTGACTTGCATGATTCTCTCTAGCATTTTTGGAAGCTTCAGTTCTTCCCTCGTGTTATTGTTTATAAACACTGGCAAATACCTCATCAGGGCTCAGTGACTTGTTTGACTTACATATTTATGTTTGTATATAAACCTCTGGCTTGTAACTACAGTTGCTTACACAATTTACGGTCTACACTTCTGTCAATAGTGGTGGTGTGGGTACAGTGTACTCCTTTAGTGTACATGAACACACTGGAACATTTCTTACCCGAGGTGAAAAAGTCTCCACCTTTATAAACAGACAAGACTAAATAATAGATAGTTTATTGATATATTTGTGTATATTCCGCCAGTTCTTAAGCAGCACATATACATTTTCTTCTGCTCTCCATGGACTTAGTTGCTAAGATTTGCTAAGACTCGTTAAGTTAAATAGAGTGATGAGTGTTAGTGATCACGGGGACCTGTGAGAGCAGCGCCGTATAACTGACTGTAGAGGCAGCCACGCTCGCCAGCTGCCACACAGTTAACAGTTAAGCCTGACAGACAGGAAGAGAGGCGTGGAGCACTGACCGGGCTGCACCTGCCTCACTCTCCTCCTCCGCCTTTCTCACTCCATTTCCTTCACCCTTCACTCTCTAACCCCATAGCTTCCCCCAGTATACTTACCTTCCCTGTCCTGTGAGGACGGGACGGCTAGTGACGGGATGAGCACAGTTACCCGGCCTCTCTAGCGGCGCCCACACTGAGTGTCAACTCTCAACCTCCACCTCTTGGCACCGTTGGCACCGGCGCCAGGCTTACCTCAACCGCTCCACTCACAACCTATCAACATTTGACTAACTTTAACCGTACCTAACCTTAATCTTACCTAACCTTAACCTTACCTTA
>NC_091158.1:9903793-9928413 GCF_040958095.1 Procambarus clarkii
TATCAAAACACGTTATTATTATTATTATTAACATCTTTATTGACAAAATTAATTACAGTGCCTAATCTGAGGATTTTAATTAAGTCTTATTAAAGTGAGGATAATGCTGGTATTCACTGTCACACAGGATAGAGGGTCATACACAAGACAATAAGTCTAAACTGTAGGCTGATGCACATATATATCATGGTTACAATCAATATACAAAAAACGGAGATCAAAAGTCCACTTTACAATTGTCTCCATCAATGAGGTAACTGCGGTGTCTGCAGCCTTGCCTCAAACTCACACACACAGGAATATGGGACATTCGAACATAAACATTTCAAATGTGAGAGAAAACACAGGCCTCAGGGAGGGTTCAGCCTGTACATTAAAGACAAACTCGTCTACACCGAGCTGCTAACACTACAAGTAGAGTAGTGGAAACGCTGAAATAGTGTCCTTGGATACAAATCACCAGACGCAAGTCCTCAGCACTTAAGACCAGCTGATGATAATCAAATGCGGCTTTGAAACCCTTCCAAATCAAGCTCCAAACATCATACTGTTTGGTGACTTCAGTCTACTGCACCTACAATGGAAAAGTGGCAAGTGTCGCTAACAAAAAATCCCAGGAAGTTGACTAAGTGAAGTGTCATACACGTTCTTAAGCTTCTGGTACAAATTTGCATTAATCAGCAAACATTACAACCGACTAGAAAATATAAGAGCCGACTATATTTCCTGAATGATGGACGAATAACAAGCGCCAAGATTACAACTACATGTTACTCGGATCACACCCTTATTCCCAAGGAAGGCAATTCAGTCAATTTAATTTTGATTTTGAACATAGTAATTGGGAACTAATAACCATGACCTTATAGAAATCAATTGGGAAGAACAGCTGACTCACGTAAACAAACTCGGCGCCTCTTGGAGCGGTGCGCCCTCTATAGCGAAGAACACTAGATCATAGAACCAAGCACGAGCCTCACCTTCCCTGATAACAAGGGTGTCTAGGGAAACACCATTAGGCTAAAACTGAAAGAATGATACAAAGCTTCGGTTAAACAAAGAGAGCGAAACGTCGTCAGTGAAACTGGCAGAAACCACAATATATCAACCCATCCTTTGTTGTTATTGTTTAAGATTTGCTACCTGGAACAAAAAGTTCCAAGTAGCACGGGCTATGGTGAGCCCGTAAACCCATCCTGCAAAAGTGATAACACTTGGGAAAGAAATCACAATGGCGTGATATATCAGTGAAAACCATTTTGAGGCCATGGGATGACTTGAGCCCCTTGTTCTGGTCACTCCCAGACACTGCCTTAACCGATTGGGCCATGATGGTACACAACAACAATGATAGAACTTAGAGGATATAAGCATGATAGTACTTATAGCCACTATTGGTCGAACGTACAAAAGTGGACGGTTGTACCCAAAAATGTTCATGTTTTGCAGCAATGGAATAACATGAGTGGCGCTCTAACAACAACTATATATTCCAACTTGTGGCGGTCTTAGGGCTAAATAAGACATCCTAATTCCAACATACGTGATCTTAGGCCTAATTTAGTGCATGTATGCGTTATACTAGGCCGAGGAAAGTTCAGGGTTGGTTGTTGTCTTCTTTATCGTACCTTTACCAAATTAATAGTGACAAACGTGAACTTTTCTTGGGTGTAACAGTACATCTTGTGTACGTTCGACCGATAGTTTCAATACGTACTATCATTTTCTGGATGGCAGGCTGAAATTGTGTATGCTTTAATGCACAATCCATGGCAAAAGGTACTCCTAATGGTAGGAGGAAGTGCAATAATGGTTCCTCCTCATGATGGTAATGGTAAGGAGCACAACAGCCCCCACCTACTTATGACCAGGAGAGTACGAGGGTAAAATAGCAACGTCTCCCTCATGTTGGTGAGGACAGGCGGGGACAATAGCGACTCCCTCCCTCATGAATAACTGTGCCTGACGCGCCGCTCCCCCGATATTTGAGTCGCCCCTCTGAATAATAACACCACCAGCCAGCCAATCCCCTTCCAGGAGCCTCTCCACCAATCCCAGATCTCCTCATCTCGGGGTATTTTGGCGGGATTTCGATATTCGCCTTTATTTTTTTAATGTGTTTAAAGGATCTGTATACCTTCAGGTAACTATAAAATTATTATTAAAAAGAGCGGAAAACAGCTTGAATGGGGTCCAGCGACTAATTTTTCACACGTCACAAGGAACTAACTTGTTTATACCAGAAGGTAAAGACAAATCAGTTTAGCGGACTCGGTGAACTGCTGATGGTCAGGTTGGTTACATTAAGGATCCCGAGGAGCGCAGCCCAAGGTCACAGGTGAAGAGATTTGTGACCAGTCTTTGTTAGACTTGTATAGGGCCTAATTCCTTCTCTTCAAGGATTTTAAGAGGACGGTCTAGTGCCCCTCCCTGGTGGAGAAGTAGGTCACATTGGTTGACGTAACCGTGATCTGGGTCGCCACTTGCCAGACATTACAGTTACCTCACTCACGATTTATGTTCATGTGAGCCATCTTGCTTTCTCTCATAATGTGCGTTTTATTGTCAGTTGATTGGGTCAGTTGATAGACTTTGTCAGTGCAAGGATTTGTGCGTTATGCTATTAAGCAACAGGAAGCTGATAAAAAGTATGAAATGGCAACTGTCGCACTTGGAGGACGGTATGTAGGCGTACATTGTTAAGCTGGGACAGTACCTAGGCCCAACACAACAGCATCCACCAACACATCGCCTGAAGCCTCCTTCACTCCTGCACATTACAACGCAGGACTTCCAGCTGTCTAGTCCTGTACTTGTAGAACAGACGGAAATGTATATATTCTGGTTAGCATGGTAGTTTATCATGGTAATATTACTTCTGTCACCTGTGGTTGAGTACTCAATTATACCCCCCAACACTATATGTAGAGGGACACGTCTCACCCTGTCTGTGTACGACACAAAACATCACACATAAAACCGGGAACGATATTTGGTGTTCTTCAGAATAAAGCCAATACCAACTTCCTCTTTTTCGTCCTTTATAAGACAATTTGTCATTTGCCATGAGTTGTAAAACCTTTCTGAGGGTTAATTATTAGTTCATTAAGTTCCTGTGAGCAAGTGTCAGTGTCCCAACACTGAGGTGGTCTGGGACTGTCAGTGTCCCAACACTGAGGTGGTCTGGGACTGTCTTTGTCCCAACACTGAGGTGGTTTGGGACTGTCAGTGTCCCAACACTGAGGTGGTCTGGGACTGTCAGTGTCCCAACACTGAGGTGGTCTGGGACTGTCAGGGGTCCCAACACTGAAGTGGTCTGGGACTGTCAGTGTCCCAACACTGAGGTGGTCTGGGACTGTCAGGGGTCCCAACACTGAGGTGGTCTGGGACTGTCAGTGTCCCAACACTGAAGTGGTCTGGGACTGTCAGTGTCCCAACACTGAGGTGGTCTGGGACTGTCAGTGTCCCAACACTGAGGTGGTCTGGGACTGTCAGGGGTCCCAACACTGAGGTGGTCTGGGACTGTCAGGGGGTCCTAACACTGAGGTGGTCTGGGACTGTCAGGGGTCCTAACACTGAGGTGGTCTGGGACTGTCAGGGGTCCTAACACTGAGGTGGTCTGGGACTGTCAGGGGTCCCAACACTGAGGTGGTCTGGGACTGTGTGTGTCCCAACACGACACACTGACAGTTGGGGGTTGTCAGAGAGAGCGCTGACCTTTAACCCACAGAGCTGCTGGCCATGAATACTGTGTTGAGGTGTTTTCCCATAATTAACGAGGACGGAGGCGCCAGACACGACTGGTCTAATATTCCCGCACACTCACATGGCCGCTCACACTTGACACGGTGAGCGGCCATGTCAACAATCACTGGCACCACATGAAGATATTACAAACATACGCACAAAACAACTCTGGTCATGTCATTTTGTGTTATTCCTGTTCATATCTATAACACTGTACAATTTTTTATACCAGGTAGTAAATATTTTTTTAATTGCGTGTGCCTCCAAACTATAGAATCGCCTGGCGATTCGCGACCGCTTTGTCCTGGGTTCGTATCCTAGCCGGGGAGGATTTACTGGGCGTCAATCCTTAACTATAGCGTCAGTTTACCCAACAGTAAAATGGGTGCCTGGTTGTTAAACGATTTGGCGAGTCGTTTTTAGGGGAATATAGGATTAAAGACTTTCCCAAAACGCTATGTGTGCTAGTGGCTGTACAAGAATGTAAGAACTCTTGTATATATAAACAACATAAAAAAAATAATAAAAAAATAGAAAATGGGTATTATTCTTTTTTGCCTTAGACAACTTAAGGAAAATGTCTTAAAGGGTACTTGAAGACTGCCGACACTCTATCTAGAGCAGCGACACTCAGAGAAAATAGAAATAGAAAATAAGTATAGAAAATAGCGATTTTCTTAAAAAATTAGAAAATAACACGTAATATCCATGGACAGAGACAATTGTTGCATAGTGTAATTAGTAGAGAACTGAGCCTGGCAATATTATCGTAGCGGGGGTCGGCACTGGTAATCTTTATTCCATGGTTAGTATTCAGTTCCTGGTTAAAGGCAGCGCTGGGAAGACATAGCCTCTGCTCTTGATTCCAGGTTTTGGTCATTTTTTCGAATGTGATTATCATTCATAACTTATATAAAATATATAAATATCTGGCGATGAGAGGACACACTTTTCTGCACAGTTCTGTGAAATGTTTGGAGTGTTTAACTGCGTTAAAAACTTTGGAAGCCTCAAGAAACTGAGAAAACAAAGGTACTTTGTGAATTGTAGTACTGAATAGTTTCCGCCACCACGAAGCTCTAGTCTACAGGAGTGTCGTTGAGAAACTAATTTTGTATGTTAACTGAGTCAGAAGTGTCCAGGTCGTTAGCTAGAAAGTCAATGAGTGTACAATCAAATACGTTGTTTAATATTGTTTAATATTAATTTAATACCTGCAATAACTATGTAGGTATCAAGAGGACATGAGACCTCGGCATGAGCCTCACATTACTACTACCATGACCTACAGTACTACAAGCCTCACATTACTGCTACCATGACCTACAGTACTACAAGCCTGACATTACTGCTACCATGACCTACAGTACTACAAGCCTCACATTACTACTACCATGACCTACAGTACTACAAGCCTGACATTCACTACAGCTACCATAAACATGTACAAGACGTGTAAGCAGTTCCTAGCATTATACTTCCTTAATGAAAAAGTATTTTGTGCGGTGTAGTTTATTCAGGTTAATAAAAGGCTTTATTAACCTGGCCAGAGCTGGATATATACAACAGGGCAGGCAGACCGCACACGAGCTAACTCTGATATACCGGCATACTCAGTGTGTGTATGTGTATACTAAGATATGTTTGTGGGTGTAATATGTTTGAGCAGCGCTCTCTCATACCAACATGTCTCAGGTATATCTCGCCAGCTGTGAGTATAATGTGAACCATTTCTTAGTGTGGGAGTCAGGCACCACACTGCTGCCTGCATGAGCGTGACTGAGAGTGAGTATAATGTCAGCAGTAATATATGGGTGAAGCATTTACACCAACCCGTCCTCGACTCAAGTCCATTACATCCAGCGGTCGACCCCACAAACGCATTCATAAATTTTTGACATGCTGTTCATTCAAAACGGGAATTTTCTAATATATGAATTAATATTATAATATATTAGCATATTATGCATATATATATATATATATATATATATATATATATATATATATATATATATATATATATATATATATATATATATATCTGAAAACTCACACCCCAGAAGTGACTCGAACCCATACTCCCAGAAGCAACGCATCTGGTATGTACAAGACGCCTTAATCCACTTGACCATCACGACCGGACATAATGAGGTGATAGCCGAGGCTATTTGAACCACCCCACCGCCGGCACTCGGATAGTTATCTTGGGCATAGCATTTTACCAAATCACCTCATTCTTTGGGGCAACACGTGAGGAACACAAAATGCGAACAAGCCTGAATGGTCCCCAGGACATATGCAACTGAAAACTCACACCCCAGAAGTGACTCGAACCCATACTCCCAGAAGCAACGCATCTGGTATGTACAAGACGCCTTAATCCACTTGACCATCACGACCGGACATAATGAGGTGATAGCCGAGGCTATTTGAACCACCCCACCGCCGGCACTCGGATAGTTATCTTGGGCATAGCATTTTACCAAATCACCTCATTCTTTGGGGCAACACGTGAGGAACACAAAATGCGAACAAGCCTGAATGGTCCCCAGGACATATGCAACTGAAAACTCACACCCCAGAAGTGACTCGAACCCATACTCCCAGAAGCAACGCATCTGGTATGTACAAGACGCCTTAATCCACTTGACCATCACGACCGGACATAATGAGGTGATAGCCGAGGCTATTTGAACCACCCCACCGCCGGCACTCGGATAGTTATCTTGGGCATAGCATTTTACCAAATCACCTCATTCTTTGGGGCAACACGTGAGGAACACAAAATGCGAACAAGCCTGAATGGTCCCCAGGACATATGCAACTGAAAACTCACACCCCAGAAGTGACTCGAACCCATACTCCCAGAAGCAACGCATCTGGTATGTACAAGACGCCTTAATCCACTTGACCATCACGACCGGACATAATGAGGTGATAGCCGAGGCTATTTGAACCACCCCACCGCCGGCACTCGGATAGTTATCTTGGGCATAGCATTTTACCAAATCACCTCATTCTTTGGGGCAACACGTGAGGAACACAAAATGCGAACAAGCCTGAATGGTCCCCAGGACATATGCAACTGAAAACTCACACCCCAGAAGTGACTCTATCACCTCATTATGTCCGGTCGTGATGGTCAAGTGGATTAAGGCGTCTTGTACATACCAGATGCGTTGCTTCTGGGAGTATGGGTTCGAGTCACTTCTGGGGTGTGAGTTTTCAGTTGCATATGTCCTGGGGACCATTCAGGCTTGTTCGCATTTTGTGTTCCTCACGTGTTGCCCCAAAGAATGAGGTGATTTGGTAAAATGCTATGCCCAAGATAACTATCCGAGTGCCGGCGGTGGGGTGGTTCAAATAGCCTCGGCTATCACCTCATTATGTCCGGTCGTGATGGTCAAGTGGATTAAGGCGTCTTGTACATACCAGATGCGTTGCTTCTGGGAGTATGGGTTCGAGTCACTTCTGGGGTGTGAGTTTTCAGTTGCATATGTCCTGGGGACCATTCAGGCTTGTTCGCATTTTGTGTTCCTCACGTGTTGCCCCAAAGAATGAGGTGATTTGGTAAAATGCTATGCCCAAGATAACTATCCGAGTGCCGGCGGTGGGGTGGTTCAAATAGCCTCGGCTATCACCTCATTATGTCCGGTCGTGATGGTCAAGTGGATTAAGGCGTCTTGTACATACCAGATGCGTTGCTTCTGGGAGTATGGGTTCGAGTCACTTCTGGGGTGTGAGTTTTCAGTTGCATATGTCCTGGGGACCATTCAGGCTTGTTCGCATTTTGTGTTCCTCACGTGTTGCCCCAAAGAATGAGGTGATTTGGTAAAATGCTATGCCCAAGATAACTATCCGAGTGCCGGCGGTGGGGTGGTTCAAATAGCCTCGGCTATCACCTCATTATGTCCGGTCGTGATGGTCAAGTGGATTAAGGCGTCTTGTACATACCAGATGCGTTGCTTCTGGGAGTATGGGTTCGAGTCACTTCTGGGGTGTGAGTTTTCAGTTGCATATGTCCTGGGGACCATTCAGGCTTGTTCGCATATATATATATATATATATATATATATATATATATATATATATATATAGGCTTGGTTAGGTTAGGTTAGGTGTTTAGGTTCTGTTGGCGATTATTTGTATTTGTAGTACGTGGGTGAAGCATTTACAGCGTTGTGGTTCGAACAAAATTCGTCAGTGAAGCTCTTCTTCCTGAAGTGTTCGAACGAAATCAGTTGTGAGTCGTGTGTAAACCGTTTTTCATTCATAAACAGGGTGGTTTTGCGGGTACATGGAATCACTTTTGGGTCTTTGTTTGGAGGACGGGTTGTAAAAGTGATTCCACACACCTGCCAAACAGCCCATTCTCCAAACAAATACCCAAATATGATTCAATGCACCCGCCAAACCCCCAATTTATAATAGACAAAAACTAAATTTTTGGTCTAGTCAATATCTTGGTCAGCATGCAGGCAGCAATCCCTTTTACCCCTATTTAAATCAATGTTAGTTTGGTTTCTAGTCTTAGGTTCAGTATTTTAATCCATCTGGGAGCCCCTGTTATGACTCGCATTGCATCATTTTGAATAACCTCAACGTTTGCCCATTGGCCAGGAGAAAGAGTGAGTATGGCAGGCGCTGCATAATCACCTAGGGGGAAAAACGGCGTATATGTAACACATTCTTAATACTACACACAGAAATCACAATAGCATGATGCATCAAATGAACAAATCCACACGGACCGTGATGAGGATTCGATCCTACGTTCGAGAGGATCCCAGACACGCCTTAATCGACTGTGCCACGACATGGTAAAAGAATTGCAACCGGGAGTTCTACTGACTTTACAAGCATCCTGCAGTCTCTCCGAGACACAAACCAGGGTTTTACACAATTCCCCCCATGCACCCGGGCTCTGTCAACAAGCTGTTCTACCTCTTCGCCCTTACTTCATTACACACAGAAATCACAATAGTGTGATGCATCAAATGAATTGTGTAAAACTCTGGTGTGAGTCTCGAAGAGACTGCAGAATCCACGTGAGGTCATTAGAACTCCCGGTTGCAATTCTTTTACCATGTCGTGGCACAGACGATTAAGGTGCGTCTAGGATCCTTTCGGAGGTAGGTTCGAACCCTCATCACGGCCCTTGTGGATTAGTACATTTTTAACACTTTGTGTCATGATTTTGCTTTCTTCTTCAGATATTGAATTTGTTTGTTGAACGCCATTTTAGAATCTATCCACACTCCGAGATATTGATATTGTGCAACCCACTGAAGGTTAATGTCTTGAATGTGTAGGTGCCTGTCTGGAGTGTTGCCGCCTAGTCTCACTGCCTTAGACTTCTGTGCAGATATTTTTAGCCATAAAATGCTGCATTCAGATGTTACTTTATTTAACGTCCCTTGTTCTTTATTTAGAAGTGAAGGACCTGTAATGACTAATGCTATATCATCAGCATAGCTTAGCAATTTAACCCCTTCTGCAAATGTCATGGTAACGAGGTTTTCCATAAGGATGTTAAAAAGACTAGGACTGAGGACTCCTCCTTGTGGAGTCCCATTCTCATGCAAGTGGTAGTCCGACACTTGTCCTTGCAACTTTACTCTGGCATACTTGTGTCTAAGGTAGCCGGTGGCTGAGCGGATAGAACACTGGACGCGTGATCCTGTGGTCCCGGGTTCGATCCCGGGCGCCGGCGAGAAACGATGGGCAGAGTTTCTTTCACCCTGGTGCCCTTGTTACCTAGCAGTAAAATAGGTACCTGGGTGTTAGTCAGCTGTCACGGGCTGCTTCCTGGGGGTGGAGGCCTGGTCGAGGACCGGGCCGCGGGAACACTAAAAGCCCCGAAATCATCTCAAGATAACCTCAAGAAGGAAGGTAATCTTGAATCCATGCTAGCATATTTCCCTTTACTCCTTTTTTAACTAAGGTGTGTAGTATTGCTTGCGGGCTTGCAAGTTCCAATGCTTTTTCTAGATCAAGGAAGATCACTGTAGCTGGACCTGAGTTAACTGTTGCTAGTAATGTTGGTATGCAGTTGGCAGTACCTACTCCTCTAGTGAAGCCAAATATGTGTTTATGAAGGTCTCCAGTCTTCCACAAGAGACTATTTAAGACCATCCGTTCTGCAGTTTTACTAATGCTTGATGTTAATAAATTGGGTCTGTAATTGCCAGGTTCTTTCCGCTTAGGAATCGGTATGATGTCTGCTTTCTTCCAAGGGGTCGGTAGTTTGCCTTGCTGCCAAGATGACGGATTGATGACGTCCAATATTCCTTGTTCTCCAGCAGGACCTGCCTGTGCGACCATTGAGTATGTAATGTTATCAGCACCTGGTGCAGTGTCCTTACCACCTTTTTTTGGCTCTGATTAATTCTTGTTTGATGAAGGGACAGTCACATTTGTAATTTGTAGTTATGCTCTCATGAATGGCTGTCAACCTCTCTTGTTTTAATTGTTCTTGCTACCTTTTGACCATTGCAGGAAGCTGATATGAAGCTGCTCTTTCAGCAAATTGGAGAGCAAGTCTCTCAGCCCCCTGCAATAGTTGAAAACATGCCTGTGGTCGGGCTGGTCGACCTGATATGGTTTTAATCTGGCCTCATAACTTGCAAGACTACTATGTTCATTTAGAGTTTGACACCACTCAAACTATCTTGCCTCCTTTACCTCTCTAGAAACTCGTCTTGCTTCAGATATCACCGCTCTTAGCAGAGTTCTTCCTTCTGGTGTGGGGTTTCTCTTTAGATGTTTTCTGAAGATGTTGACTCTGTGGTTCTGTTCTTTAACTTCATTACTATAGAACCAATAGTTTTTTCGTTTTGTGTTTCCTGGGATAATGATTGGAAGAGCTTTGTTTGCCGCAGCTGCAATGGCTTCCTGCAGATTGGTCTCGTGTATGTTTAAATCCTCAGGTGGCGTGTATGGAATATACTATTTCTCAAGTTCCTCTTGGTATATATTCCAGTTGGCCTTTTTGAAATTCTACCTAGGTTGTGCAGGTGGTGTAGGAGGTGGTTCTATGTTTAGTGTTGTGACAGTAGCATAGTGGTCACTGGTGATCACCGGGTCTACCTCCCACTTCGTCTGTTGCGTGAGAGCTGTTAGGATTAATGTAAGATCAAGGGAACCACCTTGAATGTTTGTGGGTTCCCCAGTGTTGAGAAGTGTAATTTCAGGTACTTCTCGCAGAGCCGCAGCTACACGGCGCCCATCTGCATTGACTGGCCCAGTCGCACCTAACTCTCGATGATGAGCATTAAAATACCCAGCAATAATTATATTGTCGTGCGTGGTCAAGGCAAGCACTGCTTCTGCTTCTAGTTTACGTCTAGAGGGCTTGTAGACGTTGTATATGAGGAGCCCCCCTCCCCAGCCTCACCCACCAGGCATAACACCCCCTCCCCCAGCCTCACCCACCAGGCATAACACCTCCTCCCCAGCCTCACCCACCAGGCATAACACCCTCTCCCCAGCCTCACCCACCAGGCATAACACCCCCTCCCCAGCCTCACCCACCAGGCATAACACCCCCTCCCCAGCCTCACCCACCAGGCATAACACCCCCTCCCCCAGCCTCACCCACCAGGCATAACACCCCCTCCCCAGCCTCACCCACCAGGCATAACACCCCCTCCCCAGCCTCACCCACCAGGCATAACACCCCCTCCCCCAGCCACAGTGACCGTCACCCAGGCACTCACTGAGACACTCAGAACACAAGTGGTGTTCAGGCTGGGGAATTACTCTGAGGACAACAAGGGTCATACATATTCACATGTGGTGGGACAAAGCAGATATATGTATTCCACACACAAGGGAAAGACAGACGGGGTAAGTTTAGGGCTGGAGTAATATAAGTGTCTAAGTGCAGTCGTTAGGAGTCTGGAGGGAGAGATGAGCCTCTTAAAGAGGAGTCAAGAGGTCGGTCGGGCAAGTTCCCGCCGCCCTCCCAAACTAATAGTATTGGGTCCTGTGGCGCAGTAGTCAGCGCACTCCAATCACAACCGAAACGTAATGGTTCAATTCCTGCGGCAGGGGCAGAAGCGATCGAGAAATTTTGTTTCTAACCTGATGCCTCTGTTCACCTAGCAGTAAATGGGTATCCGGGAGTTTGGCAAATGTTGTAGGGTTTCATCCTGGGATAGGTTAGATAAACCCAACAGGCTTCCTGTCCCGGACTATGAGCAATCCGTACTCCTTATAGAACGTCGCATTTTGACGTACACTCTACCTAAGGCCAAAAATCCTGGTACTAGAAAATGGAAACGGCTGGCAAAATTGACATACTGTCTCGTTTTCTGTTTTGGGTCCTCACGTAGGTTAGGATAGGGGGCACTTTAGTACGACATTTTCTTGGCGTTGGGTCACCTTAGGAGGACAGAGTGATTATAGAGCCATGTAACCCTGTTGCTGTGTTTGTTTGGCACTGCTCTGGCTCTGGCTCCAGGGGTATTGGCACTGGGAGGTGTAGGCCTGCCTCGTCCTGGGATTGGTAGTTTATTGTGCACCCCATACTCATCCTGAGATTGGTAGTTTATTGTGCACCCCATACCCATCTTGGGATTGGTAGTTTATTGTGCACCCCATACTCATCCCGTGATTGATAGTTTATTGTGCACCCCATACCCATCCTGGGATTGGTAGTTTATTGTGCACCCCATACTCATCCTGGGATTGGTAGTTTATTGTGCACCCCATACCCATCCTGGGATTGGTAGTTTATTGTGCACCCCATACCCATCCTGGGATTGCTAGTTTATTGTGCACCCCATACTCATCCTGGGATTGCTAGTTTATTGTGCACCCCATACTTTATATTTTTAAAATAAAACACTTAAGGTTACTTTTCTACCCAACACACGTCAACCATCAACTTGTCTACCCGTCTACCAATCTACCAGTTCGTTAACTTGAGAAACGCGTGGCGGGAGAGGATTATTGACCATTGAATATACGGTATGAGATCAATACTGCCAGGGTAACTAATCAATAACCAGTGTCTCTCCCTGAACGTTCCCCTCAGTGAGAGAGTGGTCATCAGGTCCTGGCCACACCGGTACATCAGGTCCTGGCCACACTGGTACATCAGGTCCTGGCCACACTGGTACATCAGGTCCTGGCCACACTGGTACATCAGGTCCTGGCCACACCAGTACATCAGGTCCTGGCCACACCAGTACATCAGGTCCTGGCCACACCGGTACATCAGGTCCTGGCCACACCAGTACATCAGGTCCTGGCCACACCAGTACATCAGGTCCTGGCCACACTGGTACATCAGGTCCTGGCCACACTGGTACATCAGGTCCTGGCCACACCAGTACATCAGGTCCTGGCCACACCGGTACATCAGGTCCTGGCCACACCGGTACATCAGGTCCTGGCCACACCAGTACATCAGGTCCTGGCCACACTGGTACATCAGGTCCTGGCCACACTGGTACATCAGGTCTTGGCCACACCAGTACATCAGGTCCTGGCCACACCGGTACATCAGGTCCTGGCCACACCGGTACATCAGGTCCTGGCCACACTGGTACATCAGGTCCTGGCCACACCGGTACATCAGGTCCTGGCCACACTGGTACATCAGGTCCTGGCCACACCGGTACATCAGGTCCTGGCCACACTGGTACATCTGGTCTTGGCCACACCAGTACATCAGGTCCTGGCCACACCGGTACATCAGGTCCTGGCCACACCGGTACATCAGGTCCTGGCCACACCGGTACATCAGGTCCTGGCCACACTGGTACATCTGGTCTTGGCCACACCAGTACATCAGGTCCTGGCCACACCAGTACATCAGGTCCTGACCACACCGGTATAGGACCTACACCCTGTACCGGACTGAGCATAATGACGTCATTTATAAATTATGACGAATTTATCAAAAAAATCCGGGCTGCAAACTTTGAGGGCTCTGAGAAACATTCCAGAAAATACTGCCCGCTTATCCTTATCATATGTTCATTTGTACTCAAACCATCATGTTCAGGTTAAGCGTGCAGTATTTTCTATAATATTTCTCAGAACCCTGAGACTTTGCAGCCTGAAATGTTTTGATGAAGAAATAACAACAAATATTTGAAATTGGGAAGTAGTTAAAATACCCAAAATCGGTCTTGGATTTCAGGTTTAGTCAAACAAAAAAGGACGTTCTACAAACAAGCTCCCAAGTCTAAGCCAGAAATTAAAAGCTCGTTGGTATTACCATATTTTGATGATCTTGTACATCTTGCCCCAGCCCTGAAAAACCTTAATATTAACCCAGTGTTCAAAAATGATAATACAGTTAAGTCCATGTTAATTAAGAACTCTCCCTCGTCTGTAGCAGGTTGTGTACTCCATCCCTTGTAGTGAGTCTGCATGTGTTTACATCGGCCAGACTGGCAAATCTCTTTCTTCACGTTTAAAACAACATTCATATGCTATTCGTACAGCCCAGCACTCCAGTGCATTGTATTTACATTCCAGTTTATGTGATCATTCTATCGACTTCAGAGGGGCGAAATGTATCGTTAAAAGTAAGGGTTTCGTTGAACGAAATGTGATTGAGTCCGCTCAGATCAAACAATGTAACAACAGCCTTAATGTGAGCCCTGGTATGTACAAATCCTCATATAAGCTTCAATATAGCACGTCAATACAATATAGCATCCATTTAACCCCTTTTTTGTCCCCTTTTATCTGTATGGTTCACCCCCCCCCCTTTCTTATTCTTGTATGTAGGTCAATAGGCCTTTATTCATATGTTCTTAGTGGTCAGGTGACCTGCCCTGGCGGATATAAGATTGTCATCCACGTTTCCTTCTTCACTCTAAAATGCTCTGATGAATGCGAATTAAGCCGAAAACACATTTACCATTCTCTATTTTTAACGTGATTTTTCTGCATATATATATATATATATATATATATATATATATATATATATATATATATATATATATATATATATATATATATATATATATATATATATATATATATATATATACTCGACCACCGTGACTACAAAAGTCCTTGGTAGCCGAGGATACATCCCCAACGACCCGACAGCACTTGGTGGTAAGCTCGGACATAGATATTTCATCGAATCACCTCACTTTGTGGGGCCACGTGAGCAACACAAATGTGAACAGTTGCATATTGGCGTAGGGACCATTCAAGCTTGTTCACATTTGTGTTGCTCACGTGGCCCCACAAAGTGAGGTGATTCGATGAAATATCTATGTCCGAGCTTACCACCAAGTGCTGTCGGGTCGTTGGGGATATAGCCTCGGCTACCAAGGACTTTTGTACAGTCACGGTGGTCGAGTGGTTAAGGAACCAGGTACGCCATATTGCATAGTGTTCCAGCCTCTCTTGGTGATGTTGCAGCCTCTCTCGGTGATGTTGATGCTGTGTTGATGTTACTGTTGCTGCTGTGTTGCTGTTGCTGCTGTGTTGATAGTAAAGAAGTGACCTTAACTAGAGGGTAACATAGAGGAATCAGATCCCATACTTGTATTAGAAAGCAAATATTACTGAACCCAAAAGGGGTATGGAATAATTACACCACTCGAATGAAGGAACGAAAGCAGAGACCCGTGAGCTGGAACTCAAGCTCGTCAAAACAAATGGAAAAAAGATATCAGAATTCTCCAGGAAGGTATAGTGAGACTGCAAAGCTGGTTCCGAGAAATAGCTGCTGGAATTCAATACCAAGAAGGTGGTGAAAATGGTGAGAGCGAGAGAGGAACGCAGGCGGACACACACAGAGAGAAGCCATTTTTCTTGAAATAAAGAAAAATACCTAGAATAGGTAATTATATAATTATATAATTACACCGAGTAATGTAATATCAATTAAGTAAATATAACACTGCGTCTAAATATAACATCAGGTGGAAGAGTGTAAGAATGGGGCTGAAACATCAGGTGGAAGAGTGTAAGAATGGGGCTGAAACATCAGGTGGAAGAGTGTAAGAATGGGGCTGAAACATCAGGTGGAAGAGTGTAAGAATGGGGCTGAAACATCAGGTGGAAGAGTGTAAGAATGGGGCTGAAACATCAGGTGGAAGAGTGTAAGAATGGGGCTGAAACATCAGGTGGAAGAGTGCGGAGATGTTAGATAATCAACAAATACGGAGCCAGGGAAATTAGTTTATATTAGGCTTCACTAAGCCTAATAATGTTGAACTGGGCTAGAATGATTACTTTCCTTCATATCCATTATGTTACTTTATATTAGGCTTCAGTAAGGCAGTCAAAACGCGGCTACAATAGAATAGAATACTTTATATTGTCCTTGGACCGTTTGCCAATCCAGTAGAGATATAAACATTCCTTATTGTATGTTTATTGTAGGGGTGATTGAGCCCTTGATTATAGGGCTCTAAGGGACTAGATGTAGGCTATACTGGACTTCTCTACAACTTCTTTTTTTTTTAATTCTAAAGTAACTGTCGCTGTATCTTATCTTGAGAGATTATCTTGAGATGATTTCGGGGCTTAGTGTCCCCGCGGCCCGGTCCTCGACCAGGCCTCCACCCTTAGGAAGCAGCCCGTGACAGCTGACTAACTCCCAGGTACCTGTTTACTGTTAGGTTACAGGAGCATCAGGGTGAAAGAAACTCTGCCCATTGTTTCTCGCCGGCGCCCTGGATCGAACCCGGGACTACAGGATCACGCGAACAGTGCTCTGCCCGCTGAGCCACCGGCTGTAGCCTACATCTTACGGCTAGTGATTGCATCTTCAGAGGCTAGAGTCAACGCGGCTCTAATATGGAAACAGGTGTGATAGAGTCAATGTAGCTGTAAGGTTTGTGAGTCAGTCCAACACATGCTTACGTTGATCCAGGCTTCCCAAACAAGCGATACCTTAATAGCTATCTATGGGATCTTGAAGCATCAACCCCTAGCGCCTCACCTGGCGACCTCCACACCTCCCTTTTCTGCTCCACATCGTGGTGCTCCACACCCCCCTGAACCACATCGTGGTGCTCCACACCCCCCTGAACCACATCGTGGTGCTCCACACCCCCCTGAACCACATCGTGGTGCTCCACACTCCCCTGAACCACATCGTGGTGCTCCACACCCCCCTGAACCACATCGTGGTGCTCCACACCCCCCTGAACCACATCGTGGTGCTCCACACTCCCCTGAACCACATCGTGGTGCTCCACACCCCCCTGAACCACATCGTGGTGCTCCACACTCCCCTGAACCACATCGTGGTGCTCCACACTCCCCTGAACCACATCGTGGTGCTCCACACCCCCCTGAACCACATCGTGGTGCTCCACACCCCCCTGAACCACATCGTGGTGCTCCACACTCCCCTGAACCACATCGTGGTGCTCCACACTCCCCTGAACCACATCGTGGTGCTCCACACCCCCCCTGAACCACATCGTGGTGCTCCACACTCCCCTGAACCACATCGTGGTGCTCCACACTCCCCTGAACCACATCGTGGTGCTCCACACCCCCGCTTACCCGCATCTCCCGCCCTCGTCAAGTAGTGATACCAACACTGTTATTTACGCCTTGCTAAAGCATGGGCCATATTTATCGCATACATTTTGTCCCAATTTAGCTTTGATCGTTATGTGAAACTGGCGCGAAGAATATATATATATATATATATATATATATATATATATATATATATATATATATATATATATATATATATATATATATATATATATATATATATCGTTGTGTTGTCAGTGTGGAGACTAGTCATTACTGGCCGGTTGGCTTATAAAAGTCAAATTCCCGCCAGTAGGGTCAAAAATCCTGCCCGCTAGCAGGCTTCCAGGCGCTCTCGGTGCGCCATAGAGTAGAGTGTTGCATATTGCCGTGTTGTGAGGGAGCAGGCGATGGTGGGGATACGGAGAAGCAGAAACATCTATAACATGTCCCGGTTCCCGGCGACATCATGGAGTTAGGGAGGGGCCCAGCCAGGAACTAATGGACGGCTCTAAGTTCCTCGGCCGCTGTGCGCACCACTCTCTTCCCCACGTGAAGCCGGAGAGGCTCCAAGGGTGGAAACCTCAAGTGACTCAAAGGAGTGGTGACCTGTACACACGTGCCGGCTGGTTGGGCGTGGACGACCGGAGGAAACTGGAGTCGTGGTGGGGGGTGTAGGTCTGCGCCGGGGGACGACGACAACAAGGTCTTCCAAAGTTATATATCCACAGATCTCTCTCTCTCTCTCTCTCTCTCTTTTTCACGTGTCATTCTTGGGAAAGTGTGGCGTAGGTTACCTTCCCCCCCCCAGGGAGCGTCAACATCTTCCTGGACGCCGACGGCTCCAGCTTCCCGGCGCTGGAGGCCCGCTCCTCCTGTGAGAGGCGACGCTCCTCACTCTAACTCAGCCAGCTTAACCTGTTTTTGTTGGCTGTTGGTGTACTTTATGGCAGTACTTGGCGGCCTCTTGGGCGCTCTCCCGTGAATTGTTGAGAGCTGCTGCAGAGTTTATGTTGCACGCCACATGCACACTACTTTTATGCAATTGCTGCACAGTGATTTAAAGACATACATATAATAGGTATGTTATATATATGGTATGTTGTATGTCTGTTATATACGTATGTATGTATATGTCCTTAACATATTAAGGACATATAACATACATATAGTGATGTCAGTGACTAGACGGTGTGTATGCTGCTGAATATGTGCGATATATTGACTAAGTTACCTGGAAGATCCGTAGACTTTTCAAAGCAATTACCGAAAGGCCACAAAACATCTGAGAAATTCATGTTAATCAAATAGGTTTTTAATCAATCAGGCTGCAGTTCCTGTGTATTAGAGCTAACTGCAAGCATCAACAGCCTGGATGATCAGTCATGGAACGGTGAAGAGATCTCAGAATGATCGAAAGTTTGTCGAATTAGGATTGTCGAAGATTGTCACAGTGCGTTCATATTAACATTATATTATCTTGAATTGAGTTTACACCTCTCTACCATGCTATTGACTCTACGCTTGACCAAGCTTAGAGTTTTCCACAGCTCATCTTAAGGTTTACCTTACTAGATTTCGCTTGAACACGACCAGCTATTCGGTTTCCAACCAGCTAATTACTGTTGGGTGAACAGGGGCGAACAGTTGAGGATTGGTACTCAGTCGACCCTTCTTGTCCATAGGTCGAACCCGGCCGAAATCGCTCACGAGGCTTGAGGCGAGCGTGCTACCACTGAACCACAATATAGAGGATACTGAGGGGAATCGACAAGATGGACGAGGACGGCCTCTCAAAGGCTCCAGAAAGTAGAACGAGGGGACACAAGTGGAAGGTGGAAACACAAATGAGTCGAAGACATGTAAAGTAAATTCTCGTACACTGTACGGGTGGGCAACACAACGAAGCTTGTAAAACAGTTACCTGTGTTCCATGTTGATCTGACCTGAGGGGAGCCTGACAGCTGAGTGGACAGCGCTTCGGATTCGTAGTCCTAAGGTCCCGGGTTCGATAACCGGTGGAGGCGGAAACAAATGGGCGTAGTTTTTTCACCCTGATGCCCCTGTTCACCTAGCAGTAAATAGGTACCTGGGAGTTAGACAGCTGTTACGGGCTGCTTCTTGGGTGTGTGTATCAAAAAGGAGGTCTGGTCTAAAACCGGGCCGCAGGTACGCTAAGACCTGAAATCATCTCAAGATAACCTCAAGATATTGACAGGTTATAATAAGAGAACTTACTCGTAGTTTACTTGTGGCGGAAACTCTTCAGTACTACACTCACTGGACAGCTCTGTGCACTCATTGTTTCTTAGTGTCTCTGTAACCCCCCACTCCCCCCCCCCCCACGAAATGGGCATGGGGTGCATAATAAATATATGCGTGAAATCAACCATTACAGGGGTTACAGTGTGCAGGTGCTTCACACTAAGGTAAGGGTGTATACAGGTGTCACATAGAGCTGTAGTTAGGTCAGACTGAGTGTAAATATCACTCCTGTACAGTGTTCCAATTTTATCCTTGAAAAATTACATGTATTACGGGGCTCAGAGGGATCATCTATGATGTTCATAACTCATTTATAAACTTTTGATATTTTTCAAAATTCTCCCAAACATTCATAAAATTTCTTTCTTAAAAGGTTATCAGCAATCTTTAATTTCAATATTATTTGTGTCTTTCTTAATCTTCTTAATGGATGACATTGAAGCTCAGTGTTGTGTGTTGTCTGGGGCCGCAGGTCGTCTGTGGGGCGCTTCTTCTAGATGAAACTATTTTGGATTTCCTTGATGTGATTATTCTCTTTCTCCTCCCCTAACTAGCACTGACATGACACGTGTCAAAAAGTCATTGCGCAAGTTCTCATGCAAATTACACAAGATTCGTGCAGGCAATTGCATTAGTTGCAATTTGAATATTATCAAGTTAAGGAGGCACTTACTTATTCAGGTCAGGAAATATTGGCCTTCTCCCAGTGTGGACGTGTTGTAGGGAGGTCCACAACTTCCCCACATCATCCCCAGCTGTCATCCCCGCCAGCAACACCTCCCTGTCAGTCACAGTCACGGCCACTGTCACGCCCGTATGCCCGGGTATCATTAACTGTTAGGGGGGTAGAAATAGCCTAAGCTACTCTATCCCTTTGAGATGTATTTATTGCTTATCTCAATAAACATACTTGAACTTGAATTAACTGTTAGTCTTAGACAAACAGGTGTGACCAATTATATCGTTAATAAGACAATGATCAATATGAGACCTTTCTTCCCCTTTCCATGGCAGGGAGCTTAAGTTAATATTAAATTTATCGCAGATATCAGAATTATTTAAATTTCCTGTTCCCGTGAATGTTCTTAAATTTACGTATCTAGAGCATAAGTAATAGTAAGAATTCGTCTTGGATACAAATATTCATTCATAGAGATTCAGAATGGAAACAACAGTTGAGCAGCGGAGCTGCAGAATCTGTGGTGAGAGTGACGGTCACCGCTTTGATCACTACCTGAGAGAATGTGAACACCTGAGAGTTATTAGAAATACGTGTAGATTAATAAACCCCACATTGTTTGAGTTAAGAAAATACTATTTGTCAAATATATATACTGTGCTTAAGAGATTCCCCCATTTTTGCACCCAGCAAGATAACGTAAGATTTTAAGGGTTGACAAATATTAATCTTCTTGTTTTGTTGTTTGAGGAGCTATTCACTTGAGACAGTTAAGCAAGTCCCAGCTGTGTCTGGGTACAAGTGACAGGATGAACAACTCAGAGGGTTTTCTTCCAATTGGGGAGTGTTGTACATGCTGCTATGGCGGTGTGTCCACTCACAGGATGAGTGGCGCTGCCCAATAAACTCGCCCCTCGGGGCAAAATTGAAAATTACATTTATTTTCTCTTGAAAAAGAGTATTAAAGTCCTCTACCACTATTACATCATCATGATATCCATGAGTTAAACTTAACACTATAGTTAAAACTTTCATGGTGGTGCAGTTGAACAACACCTACTGCAACGATTGGTAGCAATAACAACTGTATTGATCCTGTCGTGTGTGCACTGTACACTGTAAAACAATGTTCAGATTACAAAGTTATGTTGACTTCTCAGTGTCTTAGAACAGACTTAAAATGACTTCGTTACTCTAAATCACACCCGTAGTGGAGTTACTGGACCATGTCGAAACTGCTGTTTTTGCTTCTCTGTGTGGCCTCTGCTACTGTACTTTGGGCCACCGGGTAAATCATGCAATTGAACTAACTCCACTCTGTTAAGCGCTGAACAATGTTTAGCATTATCACAATTACTTGGTTAAGGGTATTACCCTTCCACTGCGGGGCTCCATTCATGGCTTTCGATGTGTACTCGTCTGGTTGTGCTGGCGGGGGTTGAGCTTTGGCTGTTTGGTCCCGCCTTTGAGCCGTCAATCTACTGAGCTCTATTATATCGACATTTGAAACTGTGTATGGAGTCAGCCTTCACCACATCACTTCCTAGTGCAATCCATTTACTGACTACTTTGACACTGAAAAAGTTCTTTCGAACGTCCCTGTGGTTCATTTGGGTACTCGGCTTCCACCTGCGGTTATCTTGAGGTTATCTTGAGATGACTTCGGGGCTTTTTAGTGTCCCCGCGGCCCGGTCCTTGACCAGGCCTCCACCCCCCAGGAAGCAGCCCGTGACAGCTGGCAAACACCCAGGTACCTATTTTACTGCTAGGTAACAGGGGCATAGGGTGAAAGAAACTCTGCCCAATGTTTCTCGCCAGCGCCTGGGATCGAACCCAGGACCACAGGATCACAAATCCAGCGTGCTGTCCGCTCGGCCCTACCGGCTCCCTTGTTCCCGTACCGCCCCCCCCCCCCTTGTTAAATAATCCATTCTTGTCTACCCTGTCAAATAATCCGTTCTTGTCTACCCTGAGAATTTTCTATTTTGAATTTTTAAACAATTCAAAATTGTTTTGAATTTTGTATTTTGCATGTCTCCCCGAGCTCTTCTGTCTTCCAGCGACGTGAAGCGCAGTTCCCTCAGCCTTTCCTCGTAACTCATGCCTCTTAGTTCTGGGACTAGTCTAGTGGCATACCTCTGAACTTCTCCAGCTTCGTCTTATGCTTGACAAGGTACGGGCTCCATGCTGGGGCCGCATACTCCAGGATTGGTCTTACATATGTGGTATACAAGGTTTTGAATGATTCCTTACACAGGTTCCTGAAGGCTGTTCTGATGTTAGCCAGCCTCGCATATGCCGCAGTGTGTGTGTGTGTGTGTGTGTGTGTGTGTGTGTGTGTGTGTGTGTGTGTGTGTGTGTGTGTGTGTGCGTGTGTGTGTGTGTGTGTGTGTGTGTGCGTGTGCGTGTGCGTGTGTGTGTGTGTGTGTGTGTGTGTGTGTGTGTGTGTGTGTGTGTGTGTGTGTGTGTGTGTGTTGTAACAGCTAAGAAGACGCACGAGGCTGAGAGTCACTTGAGAGGAATGTGTGAGTGAAGCTGCAGAGTTGTTGGTGTTGTATTAGTGGGCAAGCTCTTGTTGTGTTTGTGGGGCGCGGGCTCTAGCTCCTCACCTCCGCCTCCTTAGTTCAGCCTCAAGGCCTCATTAACCTCCGACTGCTCTCATTTACCCCCATTTACTCCACTCGTTACGTCATTTTCTGTATACAAATCTGAATATGGATTTAGCCTCCACTGCCTCCCTTCCCAGTGACGTCCACCCACTCATAACCTTATTACCTCCGCAAATAAGGACCAAATTCCTTATTTGGTCTCTAGCTCATTTCAGGTGAGGCAGATACTGCCCCAACCAGTATTTTTGCCTTGACCAATTTCATGAAGTTATTTTCCTGGAAAATGTAGTTTTGAGTTATAGGAAAACTATTTGTTATGTATTCTAAAAGATGCCGTCTAGAGTAGCTTTAAGGATGCCTTCGTGAGTAACCTGAGGGAGAAGGGCGTGTCTAGAAGAAGGTAAGAGCAAAGTGAAAGGTAAGAATAAGATGAAAGGTACGAATGGGATAGGAATAAGAGGAAGGCAAGGCAAAGAAGGAGGTAAGATTAAATTAAGTCAGATCACGTTTGCTAATGTTAGAACATTTGAGTATATATACTGTGAAGGGGAAGAGTCAACAGCAACAAAGCCAGGACTCAGGTTCATGTTGGGTAGGCTGTGTATCAGAGCAGCTTCGACAAGACGGCGTCTGTGAAGAGTAGAGCTTTTAGCCAACCAACATCCACCAACATCAACTACCACCAATCACCAACATCAACCTACATCAACCAACATCCGCCACCACCAATCACCAACATCCGCCGCCACCAATCACCAACATCCGCCGCCACCAATCACCAACATCCGCCGCCACCAATCACCAACATCAACCAACATCCACCACCATCAACAAACAACCACCCAGTTGAATGACAAGGAAAAGAAAGTGAAAATATTGTTGATTACCAAATGAACAATACCCCAGCTTCTTACTCAACTGTTAGAAGTCCGAGTAAAGATGATTAAACATGAATAGCAATGTCGAACATCGGTAAATGGCATTTCAACTGCCAGTGACGTGGCGATCACACGGGAAGAAGTCGTGGAAGCCACCTCCATCCACACACTACCAGATTCGACACAGTATTCGAACTTCATGATAATTCAAATATGACGCAACTGGTACGACGGGGCTGGTAGACGGAGGTGGTAGACGGGGCTGGTAGACGGAGGTGGTAGACGGGGCTGGTAGACGGAGGTGGTAGACGGGGCTGGTAGACGGAGGTGGTAGACGGGGCCGGTAGACGGAGGTGGTAGACGGGGCCGGTAGACGGGGAAGATTTTAGTTAGATTTCAAAATCCGTTGGCGAATTGTCTTGTGTACGATGTGACTTGCCTCCCGCCAGAATACCGTCAACCTGATCAGGTATTTTATGATTTTGTGGAAGGTTGTTGCGTCAAACGTCAATTACTCAGACGCCCAGCATGAGGACGGCGGATGAACGGACAATACTGATTGTTATGGGAACATTTTCCGTCAGCTCTAATCACTTGAGAGAGAGAGAGAGAGAGAGAGAGAGAGAGAGAGAGAGAGAGAGAGAGAGAGAGAGAGAGAGAGAGAGAGTATTTCAAACCAAGCCGTCGAGCCACTTGGGCACTATCATGGCACAGTATACTATCAGTTACAGTAGAGAAAATAGGGAAATTTACCTGTGACAGTAGACCAGGGCGATCGGCTACTGGATGCCCCCTGAGTTCTGAGTTGGGAGAGATTCTGGAAATAGCTCCTTCTTAAAGCATAGCTGCCCAGTACCTCATACAGGGACTGGTGCCAGTGCCAACGAAGAGCAGTGACATTAACCTCACATACACCTGCTGTTGATTGAGTGATAGATTAAGTCACCCAAGAGGTGG